>NC_083593.1:21026767-21326767 GCF_027579695.1 Neoarius graeffei
AGATTCAAGCAAATTATATATGAAAATATTTGTCATTTTACTTAAGAAAGCTGTACCAATCAAGTAATCCTTTGAGAATTAAGAAAGCTATATCCTCTCGTGAGGTATATATATATAATCAATTTAAGTAACACTAAAGCGGCTAGATTGAGGCTTTTCTTGTTATTTATTTTTTTTAGGCTCATTATGGAACTAGAAGGGCACTCAGAGTGCATATCTCTGCCAAGCCACATATTTGGATTTGCAAAATCTAATCAATTGTTCCTTGGCCCATGGCCCACCTTTCCTCAAAATTTCATCAAAATCTGTTAATTACTTTTTGAGTTACATTGGGAATAAACAAACAAATTCTGGCTCTGCATACATATCTGGATCCTGGGTCTGCATACGCATCCAGATTTGTATCAAAATCTAAACAATTGTTCCTTGGTCCATGGTCCACCTTTCCTCAAAATTTAATCAAAATCCGTTAATTACTTTTTGAGTTACATTGGGAACAAACAAAAAAATCTTGGATCTGCATACATATCAGGATCTGCATACACATCCAGATTTGTATCAAAATCTAAACATTTGTTCCTTGGCCCATGGTCCACCTTTCCTCAAAATTTCATCAAAATTTGTTAATTACTTTTTGAGTTACATTGGGAACAAACAAAAAAATCCTGGATCTGCATACATATCTGGATCCTGGATCTGCATACGCATCCAGGTTTGTATCAAAATCTAAACAATTGTTCCTTGGCCCATGGTCCACTTTTCCTCAAAATTTACTCAAAATCCGTTCATTACTTTTTGAGTTACATTGGGAACAAACAAAAAAATCCTGAATCTGCATACAGATCTGCATACGCATCCAGATTTGTATCAAAATCTAAACAATTGTTCCTTGGTCCATGGTCCACCTTTCCTCAAAATTTCATCAAAATTCGTTCATTACTTTTTGAGTTACATTAGGAACAAACAAAAAAAATCCTGGATCTGCATACATATCTGGATCCTGGCTCTGTATATGCATCCAGATTTGTATCAAAATCTAAACAATTGTTCCTTGGCGCATGGTCCACCTTTCCTCAAAATTTCATCAAAATCTGTTCATTACTTTTTGAGTTACATTGGGAACAAATGAAAAAGTCCTGGATCTGCATACATATTTGGATTCTGGATCTGCATATGCATCCAGGTTTCTATCAAAATCTAAACAATTATTCCTTGGTCCATGGCCCACCTTTCCTCAATATTTCATCAAAATCTGTTCACTACTTTTTGAGTAACACTGGGAACAGACAAACAAACAAACAGAGGCGAAAACATCACCTCCTCCAACAAAGTTGACAGTGGTAATAAATCATTTTTACACACTGTTCAAAACATTATCTATGTCATGCGAGAGATTCATTTGAGTAACACATTACTGCAATCAGCGTAGCACGTTGTTTGTGATTCTCAAACTACTTTTCTAATTCATTATATAAACAGCACAGCATATTTTTGTCAGTACAGCAGTGAGAGCACATCACATGTAATTCTTTTAATGTCGGGTTTATGCCATTAAGTAGTGAATCAGCGTACTCCCGCACAGGATTTGTAATAAACGGTTAGAAAAAGCTGAATATGTATGCTTGGACTGAATCACTGTGCTGAAATGTTGGTGATATTTTACTCATTTTCTTTTTCATATTCTGTGTTACTTAGGTCAGTTAATGAACACTTGGGCCATTGTTATACGGTTTGTTTGGAAGTATGGAAGTTTGAATGAAAACCTGGTGTTAGTTGTAAGTGCAGAGAACACCATTCAAATACGCGGTTTTCAGTGTAAAATAACTTGAAATGTGTTTCATAGACACACTTATATTTCCAGTAGATGATAAACAGGAATAATAAAACGTTCAAAATAAGATAATAGTAAGCAGCCAAAATGTAGCAGCTGGAATAAGCGGGTGGTCTGAATGGCTAAGTATTAGTCATGGCATGATATATTGTACAATGATAAATCATGATACAAATTTACAACAATTTGAATTGAATAAATAAAAAAAAATTGTGATTATTATCAGGCTGCATACGCCCGTAGTCAGCTGGGATAGGCTCCAGCTTGCCTGCGACCCTGTAGAAGGATAAAGCGGCTAGAGATAATGAGATGAGATGAGATCAGGCTGCATAATGTCTTAGTTGTTCCTGGCTGTGGTTGTGTAATTGTGTTTAGACAGCAGAGGGCGCACTAATGCACAATAGCTGGAATGCATGTGACTTCACTGTAGGTGAAAGTAATAGAGCTCTAATGCTGCAAAAGCACACAAAAAAACAGATTTAAAATAGGAAAGAGATGTTGTGTGATTGAGTGTTCAAATAGATTTAACAAGAAATTACAGCTCTCTTTTTACAGACTGCTGACCGCTAAAGAAAAGAGAAGCAGATGGAGGTAGTACAAATGTTCATAAACGTTTACTGAGAAAAAGCCTATTTGTTATTAACTTTTTCATTTTTAATAAAATAAGTATTTTAGTTAATAGGCAATTATATTTTATTCCAACCTTTACAAATGTGGGTAAATAACTATTGTTGGTTTTTACGAAAATTAAACAAAATGTTTTTATTTTTTAATTTAACAAAAGGAATATTTAAGCTGAAGAAGAAAATGAATGTTGCAATTTTTTGTTAATTCAATTTTCTTCATGTAATTTTTTTTTTCAAATATATAATGGGAAAATTGAACCATGAACCCAATATTGTGAATTGAATCCAATTGTGAATTGGGTGAATCATTACATACCGACTGAGTATAGATTGTGCTTCCTGGACAGCTTTTTGGATAAGTATCTCATTTAGTGGAGCTGGTCCTTATTTAAAAAATGTACACTATCAAAACAGTACTGTGTATCATAAAATAGGTGTCAAGCCACAAACAATCTAAGTTCTACCTGTTAAAGATGAAAAATCTGAAAGGCAGTCTAAGTTTAGGTCATAAAAACAATTTTCCCTGATGCCCAGTTATTTTTATTTAGTGGACCGAAAGCTACTGAATTCGAATCACAGACTTCCAATTTTATTATTATTATTATTTTTAAATAGAACAATTAATGAATTTAGGTCCACGTGGCCCTAAATTCTCCGCTATTTTTTCCTGCTTCACCATGACCCGATTCAAGATACTACATCATGCATCACGTGGTGGGCTTTCCCTGTTTGCGCAAGGCATTGTGGGATACAAATTTGAAACAGGAGAGGAAAATGGAGGATGTGAGTGTGCGAATGAAACGTGAAAGACGGACTACAGTAACGGAAAGCGAGAAGAAAAGATGTTATGTTGCGAAGGAAAGGAAACGCAAGACCAAACTAATAAACATCAGCAGTCAGCGAGCACCTCGGTGTGATCAGCTGTTCGTTTAGCAACAGAATGATGGAACTGTCAGTGCACCGTCAGCGTAAACCTGTAGATGGCAGTAATGCAACACTGTGGATGCCAGCTGCCGTAAAACCCAAAAGAAAAAGATAAACCTGCGCATGCGCACACGGACTTCCTCTGTCTGCTTGACTGCGCGAAGCGAGCGATTTCATGCACATTATTTGCTTAGGAATCCCCTCAAATTAAATAACTTCCCAGCCACAGAATGGCCTTTTTTTTTTTTAGATACTGCAAAAATAAACATATATCACAATGACCAAATTTCAGAGGGAACTAAATTTCACCAATTTTATGAAATTGAAAGGCCGTCTAGCTTTAAATTGCAACACGCTTTATCTGAAATAGCAAGTATTTGTGTTCACTATCCTCTGTAAGTCCAGTGCTTTTTTTTCGGGGGGGGGTATGAAGAGTTAGCTACTCACAAACTTTATTTTTTCATATAGGCTATGGTGAATAGGCTACTAACAATAGTCATATAGGCTGCTAACTCAAGTCTTTGTATATAGGGCACATAACTTTGCTCACGATGGAGTACTTGTTTAGGTACACATATCTAATAAGGACAGGACTTTTAATGCTAATTCTGCACTTCTGACATTCTCACTCATATGATTCCATTCAGTAGCAATTTTCTAAAATTATATACCAAGGAGAGAGAGCATGGTAATGCTCAACCAGGTTATTAGATCAACATCTTTTCCTACATCTTTGCTTATGGTCATCATAGCAATGAAAATATTGGGGCATATCTGAAAGCGTGTGTAGTTTCATGATCTTTTGGAGTGGATTAGTTCCTATTTGTTCGTAATCTCATGCAGGTGGAATTTGGGGATCGCCGTTCTCAGCTCAGTCGTTATGATTATGGTACGAGGAATTTCTCAGTCTGATTCAGGTGGGCACTGAATAATGTACCATTAAATGGAAGCTATGTAAAGATTTATTTGGTTGTTTATTTGATAGGAATTTGGAGATTCATGCTACAGTTTAAAATAGTATGGAGAGGATGATAAAAGGCCATGCTGGATTGAAAAAAAAAAAAAGCTTTCAATTTTCTAAATTTAAAGCGGCAGCCACTGTGGGTCAGTGACCTCAAAGTGTTAATCTGGTGCCTGCAGGATTTATTTATTTTTTTTTAATTAATTTTTTTTTTTTTTTTTGGTCAAAGTCCTGTCCCGTTAGCATCCGGAAGTTTCTTGAAAAATCACAGAGCTCTGCTATTGTGTGGCATTTCAATGGTTAATTCTTCCTTTGATGGTGAGATTTATAGGCTTTGGAGGGCCATTTCTGGTTCAGTCTAGTGTACAGTACATAACCTGCTTCAGTCGTTGGTCAGGGGTCAGTTAGGTTGCATATGATAGGCTATATTGTGCCTTTCCTTCATGTTCCATATCTAATCAAGATGAACAGAGACAAGTAGATCCTAAATCTGTATTGTGTATGAACTCAGGCATTTAGTCAGAAATGTTAGTGAGCTCTTTCAGCCAGGGAGAATGTCGGGCAGCACAGACATCAACATCAACCTGACCATAAATCAGCTCATATACATACGTAGTTGGAGATGTGTGTGTGTGTGTGTGTGTGTGTGTGTGTGTGTGTGTGTGTGTGTGTACACGTACTTGCTACATATTGAGGACCGGAATACGTGGTTTTTTTTAAAGTTTATGTATTTATTTTTCTACATGAGGACATTTTTGGGAAGTGAGGACATTTTGGCTGGTCCTCACTTCATCAAAGGGCTGTTTGAGGGTTAAGACTGAGTTTTAGGGTTCAGGTTAGAATTAGGTTTAAGTTAGGGTTAGAGTAATGGTTGGGGTTAGGCATTTAGTTGTGATGGTTAAAGGTAGACTGCCTTTCAGATTTTTCAAGTGTAGGTCATAAAAATAATTTTCCCTGACACCCAATTATTTTGTTTAATGGACCGAAAGCTACTGAATTCGAATCACAGACTTGCAATTTTATTCATTTTTTAAAAATAGAACAGTTAATGGATTTAGGGCCAGGTGGCCCTAAATTCTCTGCTATTTTTTCTTGCTTCACCATTATGCAATACAGAATACTACATTATGCATGACGTGGTGGGCTTTCTCCGTTTGCGCAAGGCATTGTGGGATACAAATTTGAAACAGGAGAGGAAAATGGAGGGCGCGAATGAAATGTGAAAGACCGACTACAGTAACGGAAAGCGAGAAGAAAAGACGTTATGTTGCGGAAGAAAGGAAATGCAGGACCAAGCTAATAAATATCGGAGGTCAGCGAGCACCTCGGTATGAACAGCTGTTCGTTTAGCGACAGAATAATGGAACTGTCAGTGCACCGTCAACGTAAACCTGTAGATGGCAGTAATGCAACACTGTGGCTGCTAGCTGCCGTAAAACCCAAAAGTAGAAGGAAAAGAAGAACACGAAAATAAGCATGCGCATGCAAACACAGACTTCCTCTGTTTGCTTGACTGCGCAAAGCGAGCAATTTCATGCACATTATTTGCTCAGGAATTGCCTCAAATTAAATAACTTCCCAGCCACAGAATGACTGGGTTTTTTTTAAGATATTGTAGAAATAAACATATATTACAATGACCAAATTTCAAAGGGAACTAAATTTCACTGATTTTATGAAATCGAAAGGCCATCTAGATTTAAGGTTAGAGTAAGAGGCTAGGGAATGCATTATGTCAATGAGTGTCCCCACAAAGAGTGTTTGTGTGTGTGTGTAAATTCACAACACATATTCACAATATCCTTTGCATGATCCCTGTTATAAATCAGATTAAATAAATCATAATAATAAATTGAAACGACTTTCTGTGTGTATTAGCATTAAGTACCACAAGGGGGAGCTCTGTGTCTCTGTAACAGAACTCATTTCACAGAATATCACTTTCCTTATTGTTGAGTTTATTGGTGTCTTTATTGGCTCCCTTGCGTGTTTTTTTTTTTTTTGGTACTGGTTTTAAAAGGAACATCAGCTTAATATGTAACTGGTGTATTTATTTATTTTTGTCTATTTGGTGCAAATATTGTAATCGTATTAATGATCTAATCTCAGGGGTTTCTAGGTAGTGCCGTATTATGGTTAAGTTTAGTCATATGGTGTATGAATTATATTAATGATACATGAACATGGACACATAAGCACATGTTGAAGCACGTATCCTGTAACCCTACTCATTTATTTTGCTCCCACATGCTTTGGAATAAAGCACATTTTGGCTGAGGTTCTTCTTCCAATATGCTGTCCTTATTGGTGCCTCTCTCAGTCACATGACTATGAGGTGGGTAGATCAGAAAGGAGTGTTTTCGGAGATTAAAGTCGACTCCATAGGTATGTGTGTGTATGTGTTTGTCAGTGTGAGAAAAGGTCTTAATGCTACTCCCACTTTGAGTGGAAGTGAGTTTCTCAGCACTGTGGAATGTGGAACAGCTGCGTTTTACTATGTGAAAGCTGAAGGAGTGTCCTGGAGATAAGACGCACGGAAAGACAGACACCTCCATAGGTATCCACAGCTTTCTGTGGACACTGGTAACAGAGAGAGAGAGAGAGAGAGAGAGAGAGAGAGAGATAGATGTAATGACACTGGAATTACCAGACAAGTGTATGGACACTGAGTGTTTTGGGAACATGACACCTGAGACTCAAGATATTTACCTGAGGCTGGACAGTCCCCACAGGCGATCCGGATTGCGCTTGGCCAGAATCCTTGCCCGTCAGCAGCTGGTCCAGAAGATAGAGCAAGGTAAGGGAGGTGCACAGTGCACTTGACCGAGCCACTTTTCCTGTCTCAGTCCTGCTCTGTTCAGAAACTTTCTCTAAGTGGCTGAACGAGCCTTGAGTCAGGAATACTCTGAGTTTGGACTCATGGTTCTGACATATGCTTTAAGAGTCCAATGCCAGGATCAGATGCATTTCCAGTCACTGCAGAATTCTACAAAACAAATGGATCTTATTTTTAGACAACTTTTTTTTTTGCTTGCATTCAGTTTAATTCTTTACATCATTTCAGTATATTAATCATGATTGGATTGGATTGTGTTCTTTATAATGTTCTAATCTGTATCATTACAGATGTGAATTTGGCCTGCATTTACTACTTGCCATTGAGAGCATTAATTATCATTTTACCTTAAAGGCGTCACGCAGTGGCAATAAAAGTTGCATTATTCTGCACCAGAATGCTTTCGAGATTCGAAATAAATTGACCGTCGATTTTTCAAAAGCTTCCCACGGTTGTAATCGGTCCTTATTTGATCATGCCCATCACTTGAAATTTCCCGCGTTCGCAGCGCCCCCTCTCGGTCAATGGAACAGCTGCGTGACGTCATACCAGTAACCACTCGGTGCAGTTGCAATGACGGACACACCAGAAAATAGGAGTGATGCTGAGGAAATTAGCTTTGATTTTACCGATACAGAAGAAGAAAATGGCTCACAAGTAGAGATTTTGACAGCTGAATGTCCTGGTGGTATCCAGCCTTACAGATCTGAACCTGAGCGCTCATCTTCAGAAGAAAATGAGGACAGTTCTGACGACAGAAACGAAGATGAGAATGAAGAAGACCGGCGACTTGAAGACTTGTTTTAGTTGGTTTCTCTGACTAAATCACTACTTGTGTGTATTTTTAAAGACCATTTTCACTTGAATTAGAATGCTGTGTGATTAATCTATGATTATGTGTAATACTGATAGCTGCAGGGGGTGAAAGTATAGCTAGAAAGATTGAATTCTAGCAACTTGACAGCTTGCGATCTCGCGAAATGCAGTGGGCCTTCTGATACAGTAGACCCCTTGATATTCCAGTTTTCATCATTTTCCTTTTATTGCGGTTGATTTTAACTTGATATTCAGTATGTTATAGGCTGGGAGTATTGAGCTTTGTATTGTATTGTTTAGTAAACGTACAATCGTCAGTAATAAGTGATAATTATTAGTTAAAGGCAGCTCTGTGGCATAAATCTTTCAATTAATCTTCTGTCATCCATTTGCTAAAATTATGTGCCACATATGTTATCAAGACAACACTTCATGTGACAAAGAAAGATATGACAAATACATAAATGTATGAAAATCATTTTGTACAATTAATGATTGATACATAGAAACACTTAAAACGTGTGTGGCAGCGGGGGCGTGGTCAAGCGGCGGTCTGTGACAGGAGGGCGGAGCCAGGGAAGGCGAGTGGCAGAAATCACTACACCTGACGGTAATTAACCTGTGTTTTGTGTGTTTTCCCAGTAACCGCTCCCTATTTAAGGAGGCAGAGCTCATCCCGGGACAAGAACACAGTGTGTGTGTTTCGCTATCAGATTAAAACTGGCGGTTATACTGAAAAGTCTGGCAATAAAAAGCCTATTTGCATCTGAAGCGTTGTCCTGCCGTCCTCTGTGCTCCACCCACACTTCAGAGAGCTCTACAGTGGTGCCAAAACCCGGGACAAGGTGGAGCACCAACCTCGCAGCCCCATGGAATCCTCCCCGTTCGCGGACCTGGTCCACGCCCTCGCCACGGCTCAGCAAAGCCAGCACCAGGCGCTCGTCACGCTCCGAAAGGAGCAAGAGCGGCGCTTCGAAGCCCTGGTGCTGGCCCAGCAGGAAGATCGCGAGGCGCTCCGGCATCTCCTCGCGTCGGCGGGGTCCACCAGCGCCCCGGCCGCGGGCCCGTCTCCCCTCACCGTGACCAAGATGGGCCCGCAGGACGACCCCGAGGCGTTTCTCACATTGTTCGAGCAGGTCGCCGAAGCCTCGGGGTGGCCGATGGAGCAGCGCGCGGCGCGCCTCCTCCCCCTCCTGACGGGAGAGGCGCAGCTGGCCGCGCTATAACTCCCCGCCAACCGCCGCGGAGGACGGCCCGGTGAAGGTCCGCGTAGGCCAGCCGGCGGTTGGCGGGGAGTTATAGCGCGGCCAGCTATAGCGCGGCCAGCTGCGCCTCTCCCGTCAGGAGGGGGAGGAGGCGCGCCGCGCACTGCTCCATCGGCCACCCCGAGGCTTCGGCGACCTGCTCGAACAATGTGAGAAATGCCTCGGGGTCGTCCTGCGGGCCCATCTTGGTCACGGTGAGGGGAGACGGGCCCGCGGCCGGGGCGCTGGTGGACCCCGCCGACGCGAGGAGATGCCGGAGCGCCTCGCGATCTTCCTGCTGGGCCAGCACCAGGGCTTCGAAGCGCCGCTCTTGCTCTTTTCGGAGCGTGACGAGCACCTGGTGCTGGCTTTGCTGAGCCGTGGCGAGGGCGTGGACCAGGTCCCCGAACGGGGAGGATTCCATGGGGCTGCGAGGTTGGTGCTCCACCTTGTCCCGGGTTTTGGCACCACTGTAGAGCTCTCTGAAGTGTGGGTGGAGCACAGAGGACGGCAGGACAACGCTTCAGATACAAATAGGTTTTTTATTGCCAGACTTTTCAGTATAACCGCCAGTTTTAATCTGATAGCGAAACACACACACTGTGTTCTTGTCCCGGGATGAGCTCTTCTCTGCTCTCCCTCTGCCTCCTTAAATAGGGCGCGGTTACTGGGAAAACACACAAAACACAGGTTAATTACCGTCAGGTGTAGTGATTTCTGCCACTCGCCTTCCCTGGCTCCGCCCTCCTGTCACAGACCGGCGCTTGACCACGCCCCCGCTGCCACAATGTGTTTTAAAAAAAAATAATTTTTTTCTATCAATACCTAGCCATGACCTTGAAATCAGATCCATTGATAACAAAAGTCACAAATAGTGTTCAGTGTTCGTTGTTACAGCCAAACACAACACACCGATTAAGCATTTTGTATCACAGAATATTAATACATCATTTCATAGTGTTTTGAGTGTTCAAAACTATCCACAAACTGAATAAATCCACAAAATCCGCAATGTAAACAACTCTGGTAAACGCACGCTATAGAGAAAACATGGGGACAGGCCAGCATCACCCAAGGGAGGTTACTGGTATGACGTCACACACAAGTTGACCTAGTTAAGGGCTGGCTGCCTAAATTTGGCTGTGCGCGTCAACTTTAAATGCTTGTAGCGGGCGCATCGTGACACTGAGATCGCGGGAAACAGAGGGGCTTGAATAACCCACCAAACCCGACATTTTGACACACGATATAGCCTGATTGCTGAAATTACCGCACGACGCCTTTAAGTATTATTTGACCTGGTGGCACTGTGGTGTAACGGTTAGCATTGTCGCCTCACAGTAAGAAGGTTCTGGGTTCAAGCCCATTGGCCGACAGGGGCCTTTCTGTGTGGAGTTTGCATGTTCTCCCCATGTCTGCGTGGGTTTCCTCCGGGTGCTCCGGTTTCCCCCACAGTCCAAAGACATGCAGGTTAGGTTAACTGGTGACTCTAAATTGACCGTAGGTGTGAATGTGAGTGTGAATGGTTGTCTGTGTCTATGTGTCAGCCCTGTGATGACCTGCGTACTCTCAATCCGTTTCTGGTTGAGATTATGGCGTGCGCATTCTGGCTGCCGCTTCTCACCGGAGCTTTTTATTTTTATTTTATTTTCTCTTTTGTTTTTCTTTTTTGTGTTTGTGTAGTTTGATGTTTGCTTTTGTTTGAGTGTTTTGTCTGCCAGTTGTGGTGTAGCTCCGGACCCAGTTTTGGGCATCGGTTCCCTCCAGGCCTTGGTTCGCCGTGGGTGATGCCTGTGCTCCTAGCTATGGACTGCAGTGAGTTCATTACTCGTTTTAACATCATGGTTGTCCAGCGCTCTGTGCAGCGGTGCTTTAGTGCTTGGCGTGATGTTCCGAGCAATGTTGCTCGGTGGCGTCGCGGTGGCTGTGCAGGTGGTTTGGGACATACCAGCGCTCTGCGTGGCATTGCGTCTGTGCTCGCTTTGTGGATTCATGGCGTGGCATTCCGAGTGATGTTGCCCAATGCCTTCGTGGCGGCTGTGCAGGCGGTGTGGGACTTGTTTTCATGTGCCTTTTGGTGGGACTGTGGCTGCTACACCATAGGAATGACAGCCTGATCTTTATTTGGTGGACCTTTTCTTCTATTTTTTTCCTATAATTGTAAAGCGACCTTGGGTTTTGAGAAAGGCGCAATATAAATTGAACTTATTATTATTATTATTATTGATATTGAGCATGTACAGTTGGACTAAAGTGGGGTGGTGTGGTGGTGCAATGGATAGCACTGTTGCCACACGGCAAGAAGGTTCCAGGTTTGAATCACAGCTGGGGCTTTTCTGTGTGGAGTTTGCATTGGCTCTTGCAACCCTGACATATAAGCAGTATAGATAATGAATGGATGTAATAAATCTGAAACTCAGTGTTGTAAACCATGATAAACGGGTAGTCATTTATCATAAAATTAAAGTGTAATAACTATATACACTAACTGTAGCTATTTCTATAGCCCATGACTCCATTGTTTCATTGTGCAAATCCAGAGCTAGACGCCAACAGCTGACTTTCTGTAGTGGTGGGAAGAGGCTGAAAACGTCTGCTTAAATTAAATATGTGATACAGCAGGAATGTTTCTTGAGACATCAGAGAAAATTTCTGAAGATAGATCACCTCATTATTGTAGATAATGCTCCTTTTTGAATTGATTTGAACCACTGATATTGCGCAGGACTTGGCATCGGAGGTGCTGTTGGAATTCAACAATTCTGAGTTGACACAGGTGGGTGGATGTTGTCTCCACTGAGCTGTGCAGTCCTGCAGGATCTTAGGAAATCAGAGAACATGTCTGTCCTTGCTTCAGCGTGCTCTCACAGCACACATAGTGATGTATTTTCCATCCAGAGTCGAAATTAGACACAACTACTGGCATTACTAATGCTCATGCTCTGATGTAATAAAATGGATTTTTGGAGGGTTAGCACCATTCGATTTACACAACATGCCTACAACTTTAAAGGTGCAAATTGTTGTTTTATTGTGACGCAAACAATAATTAAATTGAAAAAACAGAAATCTGGAGTGTGCATAAGTATTCACCCTCTTTCGTATGAAACCCCTAAATAAGAGCTGGTCCAACCAATTCACTTCATAAGTCACATCATTAGTTGATTAAGAGCCACCTGTGTGCAATCAAAGTGTCACATGACCTGTCACATGATGTCTGTATAAATCAACCTGTTCTGGAAGGACCCTGACTCTGCTACACTACTAAGCAAGCAACATGAAACCCAAGGAGCCTCCAAACAGGTCAAAGTTGTGGAGAAGTATAGATCAGGGTTGGGTTATTAAAAAAAATCCCAAACTTTGAATATCCCAGGGAGCGCCATTAAATTCATTATAGCAAAATGGAAAGAATATGGCACCACTACAAACCTGAGAAGGCCACCCACCAAAACTCACAGACTGGGCAAGGAGGGCATTAATCAGAGATACAACAAGGACACCAAAGATAACACTGAAGGAGCTGCAGAGATCCAGAGCAGAGATGGGAGTATCTGTCCATAGGACCACTTTAAGCCGTACACTCCATTGAGCAGGGTTTTATGGAAGAGTGGCCAGAAAAAAGTCAATGCTTCAGAAAACATGTTTGGAGTTTGCCCAACAGTATGTGGCAGACTCCCCAAACACATGGAAGAAGATTTTCTGGTCAAATGAGACTAAATTTGATCTTTTTGGCCATCATGGGAAATGCCATGTGTGGCACAAACCCAACACCCTGAGAACACCATTCCTACAGTGAAGCATGGTGGTGGCAGCATCATGCTGTGGGGATATTTTTCATCAGCAGGGACAGGAAAGCAGGTCAGGACTGAAGGAAAGATGGATGGCACTAAATACAGGGCAATTCTGGAGGAAAATCTGTTTGAGTCGGCCAGAGGTTTGAGACTGGGACGAAGGTTCACATTCCAGCAGGACAATGACCCTAAACATACTGCTAAAGCTACACTGGAGTAGTTTAAAGGGAAACATTTAAATGTCTTGGAATGGCTTAGTCAAAACCCAGACCTCAATCCAATTGAGAATCTGTGGCATAACTTGAAGATTGCTGCACACCAACGCAACCCATCTAACTTGAAGGAGTTGGAGCAGTTTTGCCTTGAGGAATGGGCAAAAATCCCAGTGGCTATATGTGCTAAACTAATAGGGACATACCCCAAGAGACCTGCAGCTGGAATTGCAGCAAAAGGTGTCTCCACAAAGTATTGACTTTGGGGGGTGAGTACCTATGCACACTCCAGATTTCCGTTTTCTCATCTCATCTCATTATCTCTAGCCGCTTTATCCTTCTACAGGGTCGCAGGCAAGCTGGAGCCTATCCCAGCTGACTACGGGCGAAAGGCGGGGTACACCCTGGACAAGTCGCCAGGTCATCACAGGGCTGACACATAGACACAGACAACCATTCACACTCACATTCACACCTACGGTCAATTTAGAGTCACCAGTTAACCTAACCTGCATGTCTTTGGACTGTGGGGGAAACCGGAGCACCCGGAGGAAACCCATGCGGACACGGGGAGAACATGCAAACTCCACACAGAAAGGCCCTCGCCGGCCCCGGGGCTCGAACCCAGGACCTTCTTGCTGTGAGGCGACAGCGCTAACCACTACACCACCGTGCCGCCCAGATTTCCGTTTTTTCATCTTAATTATTGTTTGTGTCACAACAAAACAACAATTTTCACCTTTAAAGTGGTAGGCATGTTGTGTAAATCAAATGGTGCTAACCCTCCAAAAATCCATTTTAATTCCAGCTTGTAATGCAACAAAACAGGACAAACACCAAGGGGGATGAATACTTTTGCAAGACACTGTAACCAAATGGGCTTGGGATTACTTTGGCAAGCCTTTGTCAAGCTCTACAATATGACGTTACATCCATAAATGCCAGTTAAAACTTTATTGTGTAAAAAGGAAGCCTTATGTTAACTGTGTCCAGAAGTGCTGTCAACTTCTCTGAACTCGGAGGCTTCTGGGATGGGCCATCACACAGTGGAAACATGTATTGTGGTCAGACATTTCAGTATGCCAGGTCTTTTTTGGAAGAAATGGACACCATGTGCTCTGGACCAAAGACGAAAAGGACCATCCAGATTGTTACCAGCGACAAGTTCAAAATCCAGAGTCTGTCATGGTATGGGATTGTGTTAGTGCCCTTGACAAAGGTAATGTACACTTCTGTAATGGCAGCTTTAATGCAGAAAAGTATATTGAGATTTTGGAATAACATATTCTGCCTTCAAGACGACATGTTTTCCAGGGATATTTCAACAAGACAATGCAAAACCACATTCTGCACATATTACAAAGGCATAGCTGTGGAAGAAGAGGGTGCCTGTCCCCAATGGAGAATGTGTCGAGAATTTTGAAATGAAAAATATGACGACAATCCTGTCCTGTTGCACATCTTAAAGCTAGATGGCCTTTCGATTTCATAAAATTTGTGAAATTTAGTTCCCTTTGAAATTTGGTCATTGTGATATGTTTATTTCTGCAATATCTTTAAAAAAAAAAACAGGCCATTCTGTGGTTGGGAAGTTATTTAATTTAAGGGGATTCCTGAGCAAATAATGTGCATGAAATCGCTCGCTTTGCGCAATGAAGCAAACAGAGGAAGTCCGTGTGCGCATGCACCGGTTTACCTTCTTCTTGTGGGTTTTATGGCAGCTGGCATCCACAGTGTTGCATTACTGCCATCTACCGGTACAGGTTTACCTTGACCATGCACTGACAGTTCCATCATTCTGTCGCTAAACGAACAGCTGATCACACCGAGGTGCTCGCTGACCACCAATATTTATTAGCTTGGTCCTGCGTTTTCTTTCCTTCGCAACATAACGTCTTTTCTTCTTGCTTTCCGTTACTATAGTCGGTCTTTCACGTTTCATTCGCACACTCACATTTTCCATTTTTCTCTCCTGTTTCAAATTTGCATCCCACAATGCCTTGCACGAACGGGGAAAACCCACCACGTGATACATGACATAGTATCCTTAATTGGGTCATGGTGCAGCAGGAAAAAATAGCGGAGAATTTAGGGCCACGTGGCCCTAAATTCATTAATTGTTCTATTTAAAAAAAAACTAATAAAATTGGAAGTCTGTGATTCTAATTCAGTAGCTTTCGGTCCACAAAACAAAAATAACTGGGTGTCAGGGAAAATTGTTTTTATGACTTAAACTTGAAAAATCTGAAAGGCAGTCTACCTTTAAGACCTGTTTGTAGAATAACACCTGAAACACTTCAACACTTGGTGTCTTCAGTCCAAAAATGTCTTTTAAGTGTTGTGAGAAAGAATTAAAACATTGCAAAGTAGTAAATGTTTTACTGTCCCAGCGTTTTTTTTTTTAATCTGTTGCAAGAATCAAAATTGAAATCAGTGTTTATTTTGAAAAAAGAAAAAAAAATCACGAGGTAAAACATCAAATAATGTGCTGCTGTACTCTCCTGAGTGTAATACAGGTCCAAGATTATTTACAAATCATTGTTTTCAGTTTTAATTTCAATTTCAACATACGCTCTCAACTTTTTTTTTTGATTTGGGTTTGTACGTTGCAATAATAGTTTCTTGAAATAGATCGCGTTATAGTATATTGAGACTGTTGAGACGTTTATGTTGTTACTTGCTGCAAACAGACCAATAATTGAACTCTTACATTGAATCTCTTAAGGCAAAAGACAAACACTCCAGTAATGCACAATGCAGCATTCGGCTCTTCATCCTCCATCCAAATGCATGGTTTTCGTGCTAACCTTTGGGATTTGATTGTAGTACTTGTATATTAAGTGCAGTACAAATTGTATGGGAAAGGAATTGATGAAATAATATGAAGAAAAATAATCAGGTCACAAAATATCCTGCATGTGACTGTGTATGGGTACAGTGTAGAGTGTGTGTGTGTGTGTGTGTGTGTGTAACTTCATACCTGTAAGTATGAAGGAGTCACAGTGGCAGCATGCTATGGCATGTTGGAGGAGTATACTTTTTTGTCATAGTGAATGTTTCTTGTGTTAGTGATGCAACTCATACAGTGAGGCAATCACATGAAGGATCATTTCATTCATATTTATCAAAACGAAATCCAATTGAAATGATTATCTGATCACACCAGGTTTAACAAGCCTCAAATGTCACAAGGCAACAAGGCTGGCATTTGCAGCTGGAATAAAGCCACAGTACTGTGACCTGACTGCAGATGAGGCTTCCCCAAACAGGCAGCATCCAAGAGCTGGTGTCCCTCCATGACCTTTTACTCCACAGAGCTTGGGTAGGATTCCCTGGAGCCCAACATCAGGAGATAATGTGACACTCCATCTGTTAACGGCTATCAGTTTCACCCTGCAGGCCAACTAGTTGAAAAAATCCGAACTGGTGTTTTCATTTTGTTCTCATTTGTGAGCATGGGCTTTGATTTTATTCTTGCTCATTGCTGTCCTCTGTTGGTGTAAACAGCATCAGTCAGTGTGTGTGTGTGTGAGTGATACCGTGCCAGTCAAAAGTTTGGAAACACCTTCAAATTCGATGTTTTTATTTATTTATTTTCCTACATTGTAAATTAATACTGAAGTCATCCAGACTATGCAGCAACATGTAAGGAATCATTTAGTAAACTTTAAAATGTTCTCATCTCATTATCTCTAGCCGCTTTATCCTATTCTACAGGGTCGCAGGCAAGCTGGAGCCTATCCCAGCTGACTACGGGCGAAAGGCGGGGTACACCCTGGACAAGTCGCCAGGTCATCACAGGGCTGACACATCGACACAGACAACCATTCACACTCACATTCACACCTACGGTCAATTTAGAGTCACCAGTTAACCTAACCTGCATGTCTTTGGACTGTGGGGGAAACCGGAGCACCCGGAGGAAACCCACGCGGACACGGGGAGAACATGCAAACTCCGTACAGAAAGGCCCTCGCCGGCCACGGGGCTCGAACCCGGACCTTCTTACTGTGAGGCGACAGCGCTAACCACTACACCAACGTGCCGCCCACTTTAAAATGTTAATCAAACCAAAATATGTTTTAGATTTTAGATTCTTCAAAAGTAGGCACCTTTTGCTTTGATTACAGCTTTGCACACTCTTGACATTCTCTCAATCAGCTTCATGAGGTAATCACTCAAAATGGTTTTCCAACAGTCTTGAAGGAGTTCCCAGAGGTGCTGAGCACTCGTTGGCTGTTTTGCCTTCACTCTGCGGTCCAACTCATCCCAAACCATCTCAACTGGGTTTAGATCAGGTGATTGTGGAGGCTACATCATCTGACGAAGCACTCCATCACCCTCTTTCTTGGTCAAATAGCCCTTACATAGCCTAGAGGTGTGTTTTGGGTCATTGTCCTGTTGAAAGACAAATGATGGGCCCACTAAGCGCAAACCAGATGGGATGGCATGTCGCTGCAGAATGCTGTGGTAGCCATGCTGGTTAAGTGTGCCTTCAATTTTGAATAAATCGTCAACAGTGTCACCAGCAAAGCACCCCCATACCATCACACTTCCTCCGTACTTCACTGTGGGAACCACACATGTAGGAACCATCCGCTCACCTTTTCTGCGTCTTACAAAGACATGGCAGTTGGAACCAAAAATCTCAAATTTGGACTCATCAGACCAAAGGACAGATTTCCACTGGTCTAATGTCCATTCCTTGTGTTCCTTGGCCCAAGCTATTCTCTTCCTCTTCTTGTTCTTCCTTAGAAGTGGCTTCTTTGCAGCAATTCGACCATAAAGTCCAGATTCACGCAGTCTTCTCTGAACAGTTGATGTTGAGATGTGTGTGCTACTTGAACTCTGTGAAGCATTTAGGTGGGCTCTTATCTGGGGTGCTGTTAACTTGCGGTTTCTGAGGCTGGTAACTCTGATGAACTTATCCTGTGCAACAGAGGTAACCCTAGGTCTTCCTTTCCTGGGGTGGTCCTGATGAGAGCCAGTTTCATCATAATGTGGACTTCAGTGGCGACTATGATATTGAATTTACACTTTGTTGAATTAATTCAATATTATAGTCGCCACTGAAGTCCACTCGATCCTTGTTTACCGTCAATGGATCGGTCACTCGGCAAACAGTCCGCCAGAATCCGAGTAGGGAATGGCTGAGCGTAGCTGTCAGTCAAACACAAGTTACCCAATGGGAATGCATTCCTGGAAAGCCCACCCACACGTGGAGTTTGTGCCAAAACTGCAAGCAAAAAGTCAGGGAGCGCAAACGAGAAAGCTGGAATCGCAACCAAAATAAATTACGTCAAACAAAACTGAGAAAGACGCGGAACAAAAATAAAAGGTTTCTGAAGAGTAATAGACTGATATTTTGCACGATTACACGAATAATTTGTTTGCCAGTCTAAAAAAAATGAAATTTTTTTCTTTTTGTGTATTTTGATTTGTCGTTTTTGTTTGATATTTCAAAAGTATTGTATGAACATTTTGGCACAAAATTGATTCCATACACCTGAGGATACTTTCAAAGTTCTTGAAATTTTTCGGACTGACTGACCTTCATTTCTTAAAGTAATGATGGACTGTCGTTTTTCTTTACTTAGTTGAGTAGTTCTTGGCATAATATGGATTAGAACAGTACTCAAATAGGGCCATTCACTGTATACCAACTCTACCTCTTCACAACACAACTGATGGTCTCAAACACATTCAGAGGTCAAGAAATTCAAGAAATTAACTCTTGACAAGGCACAGCTGTAAACTGAAAGCCATTCCAGGTGACTACCTCGTAAAGCTGACTGAGAAAATGCCAAGATGTGCAAAGCTGTCATCTAAGCAAAAGGTGCCTACTTTGAAGAATATAAAATATAAAACATTTTCTGGTTTGATTAACACTTTTTTGTTTACCAAATAATTCCATATATATCTCTTCATAATGTCAATGACTTTAGTATTAATCTACAATTCAGAAAATTTTAAAATAATGAAAAACCACTGAATTAGAGGGCGTTTCCAAACTTTTGACTGGTACTGTGTGTGTGTGTGTGTGTGTGTGTGTGTGTGTGTGTGTGTGTGTGTGTGTATATATATATATATATATATATATATTATTATGGCATGCCGTTCAGGAAATTAATCTTTGAATATATTGAATGAATCCCCGAATATATTGAATGAAACATTGAATATATGGAATGAATCCCCGAATATATTGAATGAAACTTTGAATATATGGAATGAAACTCTGAATATATGGAATGAAACTTTGAATATATTCAATGAATCCCTGAATATATTAAATGAAACTTTGAATATATGGAATGAAATCTTGAATATATGGAATGAAACTTTGTATTCTGCTCCCGCTCCCACAGCTCGTCAGACAGACAACAGGTCCCAAGAAAAACTCTGACTCAGAGGAGAGTATTAGAGTATATTGAGAAACGCTGTAAAACTCGACAAACAAAATTTACAAATTAGTTTATATACAGAAAATACCGTTATACAAATATGATCCACGAGGGAAATGACTTTGTCACCGTAGCTTCGTTGCACATAAAAGAAGTAAACACTAATAAAACCACAAGCATTCGCCAGAGTGTTAACAATGTCTTTATTGTTTAAAATAGCCGCAACCAAATCCCGAGCTGACTGACTCATTACTGCTGCAGGACGGCGGCAGTGCCTTCATGACGTCAGCCAAGTTTCATTCCATATATTCAGAGTTTCATTCAATATATTCGGGGATTCATTCCATATATTCAAAGTTTCATTCAATATATTCGGGGATTCATTCCATATATTCAGAGTTTCATTCAGTATACTCGGGGATTCATTCAATATATTCAATGTTTCATTCAATATATTCGGGGATTCATTCCATATATTCAAAGTTTCATTCAATATATTCGGGGATTCATTCAATATATTCAAAGTTTCATTCCATATATTTAGGGTTTCATTCAATATATTCGGGGATTCATTCCATATATTCAAAGTTACATTCCATATATTTAGAGTTTCATATTCAAAGTTTCATTCAATATATTCGGGGATTCATTCCATATAAGTTTCATTCAATATATTCGGGGATTCATTCCATATATTCAAAGTTTCATTCAATATATTCGGGGATTCATTCAATATATTCAAAGTTTCATTCCATATATTCAGAGTTTCATTCAATATATTCGGGGATTCATTCCATATATTCAGAGTTTCATTCAATATATTCGGGGATTCATTCCATATATTCAGAGTTTCATTCAATATATTCGGGGATTCATTCCATATATTCAGAGTTTCATTCAATATATTCGGGGATTCATTCAATATATTCAATGTTTCATTCAATATATTCGGGAATTCATTCCATATATTCAATGTTTCATTCAATATATTCGGGGATTCATTCCATATATTCAGAGTTTCATTCAATATATTCGGGGATTCATTCCATATATTCAGAGTTTCATTCAATATATTCGGGGATTCATTCCATATATTCAATGTTTCATTCAATATATTCGGGGATTCATTCAATATATTCAAAGATTAATTTCCTGAATGGCATGCCATAATATATATATATGTGTGTGTGTGTGTGTATGTATGTATATGTGTGTGTGTGTGTGTGTGTATATATATATATATATATATATATATATATGTATATGTTTGTGTGTGTGTGACCGTTGTGCTTCTGCGTTGTGTTTTAGACAGGAATGCCGTGACACAGAGACCTCTTAGGAGATAATCTCCGTTTATTGTGAGCCCGAAATAATGAACAAAAAGGGCAAAGCACCTCCATGTAAATAGTGCTGCCCGCTCCAGTTCTTACACAAAATATTAAAATAAAAATGTCGGCAAATGGGAAGTTAATTTTAAGCTAGCAACATTTAACACTTAAAAATAATAATTTTAAATACTCTGCAGACATATACATCACGGTAGGTAGGGACAGACATAATGATAATGTCAGGACCAAAAATATATAAAATAAACAAGGAGAAAGATCAAGATGGGTTATGATTTTTAACTGACTGAACAATGACACTCACCTCTCCAATAGGAGAATTATACAAAGGGCAGAGGTGAGCACACAGAAGGCATTTATCTGGGGGGGAAAAAACAGAAGAAGAAACTAAGAGGATGGGCTTTGAACGACACACACACACACACACAGTCTACACATGATCTGAAGACATTGTCTTGACAGGTAGTGACTGTAACTAATATTTTGTGTAATCATAAACACAAAGGTTGACCCGGTTTCTCTCACACACACACACACACACACACACACACACACACACACACACACACACACACACATTTTTTTTTCAAAAGGTTCCATGAATGGCTCTTCACAATGATGCTACAAACTAAGTGCCATCTTGTTTTCCTATAGCAAGTAAAATATGCATTTTTAATTGATGTACAGTATTTCAGAAAATGGGAAAAATCAACTGTAAATGTTACTGTAGCATTATGTGGCAGGGCATTTGTAGTAGAACATGATTTTTATGATTTTGCCAGTTTATACTGTCAATAATGAAATGTGTTCTTTTGTCACCACATTAAAGAATGTGTATAATGTTAATAATGTTAATGCACATTAAAGAGTGTGTGTGTGTGTGTGTGTGTGTGTGCGCACACTTATGCGCGCATGTTTTAATATACTAGTGCATCTCAAACAATTAGAGTATCATCAAAAAGTTTGTTTTTTCATAATTTAATTCAAAAAGTTAAACTTTCATATATTCTATATTCATTATACATAAAGTGAAATATTTCCTTTTCTATTTTTTGTTTTAATTTTGATGGTTATGGCTTATATCTCGTGAAAATCAGAAATCTAGTATCTCAAATTATTAGAATATTTCCTAAGATCAATCAAAAAAGGAAATGTCCAACTTCTGAAAACCATGTTCATTTATACACTTAATACTTGGTCAGGGTTCCTTTATCACAAATTACTACATCAGTGCGGCATGGCATGGAGGTGATCAGCCTGTGGCATTGCTGAGGTGCTACTGAAGCCCAGGATATTTTGATAGCAGCCTTTAGCTCATTTGTATTTTTGGGTCAGTTGTTTCTCGTCTTCCTGTTGACAGTACCTCATAGATTCTCTCTGGGGTTCGGGTCAGGTGAGTTGGCTGGCCAATCAAGCACAGTAATATCATGGTCAGCAAACCATTTGGTAGTTGTTTTGGCACTGTGGGTAGGTGCTAAGTCCTGCTGGAAAAGGAAATTGGTGCCTCCATAAAGCATGTCAGCAGATGGAAGCATGAAGTGCTCTAAAATTCCCTGGTAGATGGCTGCATTGACTTTGGACTTGATAAAACACAGTGGACCAACAGTAGCAGATGACACAACACCCCAAATCATCACAGACTGCGGAAACTTCACACTGGACTTCAAACACCTTGGGTTCTGTGCCTCTCCACTCTTCCTCCAGACTGTAGGACCTTGATTTCCAAATGAAATGCAAAATTTACATTCATCTGAAAAGAGGACTTTGGATCACTAAGCAACAGTCCAGTTCTTTCTCTCCTTAGCCCAGGTAAGATGCTTCTGATGTTGTGTCTGGTTCAGGAGTGACTTGATATTAGGAATGTGACAGTTGTAGCCCCTTTCCTGAAGACGTCTGTGCGTGGCGGCTCTTGATACACTGACACCAGCCTCAGTCCACTCCTTGTGAAGCTCTCCGAAGTTCATGAATCTTTTTTTTTTATGCTGTAGGCCATAATTATCAAAATTAAAATAGAAAAAAAGCTTGAAATATTTTAGTTTATGTATAACGAGTCTAGAATATATTAAATGTTCACTTTCTTAAATAGCTGATGGAAAATATGGAACTTTTTCATGAAATTCTAATTGCTTGAGATGCGTGTGTGTGTGTGTGTGTGTGTGTGTGTGTGTGTGTGTAAGTTATTCCACGAAATCGAGTTGTACATGAGCTGATAGCCGACGAACCGCGTAATGCCAAGTTGGCTATAAGCCATGTACAACTTGATTTCATGGAATAACTGTTTTATTATATCCACATTCACTGGATTTTGAGAAACAGAGCATTTTTATTTTTAGTAAATTTGATGAATAAAAACTTTATCCAAAACGTCTGACAAAATCATTTCTGCTTAGAATGTAAACAAACCAGCGAAATGACAGGAGCAGTTTGTGACAAATGTGATGATGATAATTCTTGAAAAATAAAAAAGATACGTTCTTATCATCAAATACTTTCATTCCATATTTTGTTGCTTTTTTTGTATTTTGGGGGGGGGTTGTTTTCAAGTAGCGTTTTTAATTTCGTCCTTGGTTGGTTCAGCAACACACTCCGCCATTTTGTTTTTCTCTACTGACTGTATATGAGCTGATAGCCTAGTAGTAGAGCAGCCAATCAAAGCACATGATTGCTCATATCCAGTGAATGTGAATAGAATAATTCAATATAGAGTTTATTTACAGGGGGTTGGGGTATTGCAGTTCAAGCAATTTATTTCCACTTCACTTGCAGGTGACACGTGAGTCACAGCATGCTGAGTGTGTGTAACTTTACTACTTGTGTAACACACACACACACACACACACACACAAGCAGTCTGTCTGTCCTTGTTTATTGTGTCTCTCATTTTTTGTTGCATCATAGCACATCTCACTTGTGCTATAGCAATTTTTCCTCTCCGAAGTTATTGTCTACCTGTAAAGTTAAACTGTCTTTTTAGGACACCCCCCCCCCACTCATCCCAAGCCCACTCCCGCCCACTGTCTGTCGCATGCTCCCTCTCCCCCCCCTGTACAGAGAAGACAGAAGACAGACAGTTTGCACACACTTTACTTGTGTGTGTATACGATCGGTGATGCATTCTCTCATGGTTGAGGTCTCATGGGGTCGTGGGCTGCAGATACTACATGTTCCAGCTGTTGTGAGAGGGAGGGTAGAGAGGGAGTAGAGAAGGTGCCACAGGCAGGAGTGGAGGGGAAAAGGAAGAAAAGAAGCACACAGTTTTCAAGGAAAAACAGAGGTTGATATCAGATCAGACAGTGTAAAGAAGAAGACTAAATCCAGATGTTTGCTAATTAACTCACCCATGAGCACTGAACCCTGTGAATGACTACTGTGAAATACGGATGCCTAAAGGTAATAAAATTCCACAATAAAACTTTTTCTACCTTTTAGCCCTTTTAAATCATAGAATGTTGAAACATTATTCTTAGTTATAATTATAGTTTTGTGATGTTTGGGAACTTATGTTTTGATACTGACTCTTAGTATTTCAGAATTCATGGGTCATTTGCACCAAATTAAAAAAAAAAATTATGCATTATTCAATTGTGGATTTTTATATTTTCTATTTATAATTAGCTAAGTTTTAATTGTTCAATTAAAGTACATGTTAAATTTCAGGAATAGTATCTGAATACAGTCGATGGAGTTGGTTATGGGGTTCATATCACAGAAATTTCAGAGTTGTGTTCATGTTAGAAGAGCTCAAATCTTCACTTTGAAAGTATTTCAGCATGTGTGGGAAAATGGCGGCGGTCCAGATGTGTGTGTGTGTGTCTGTGTTCTGATGGGAAATGAGGGGCAGCGATCTGAGGTCACTCTGAAGGCCTGCTATCCAGTGCATATGTATGTGTCCTCAAAGGAAATACAGCGCGCGCGCGCACACACACACACACACACACACACATGCTCATTGCTCTAGCTGATATTCTCAGTGGTAATAGGAAAGTGATCATCATAAGCTTTACTGTAAAGCAAAACTGATTATGACAGCAGTTCATCCATCATTTTTGGAATTGTGTGTGTGTGTGTGTGTTTTAGGGGACTGCATATGATTTAGATCTAGCTATGTGCTAACTGTTTGTTTAAGAATCTAAGTGATTTTCCATTCCTGGAGAATAGTAAGGGAATAGTCTGGTGTTTGTAGTGGGAGTATTACAGTCAATGACCTTTACACTGCACTGAGTCATACTGCGTTAAACTCTACTATCAAACACACACACACACAGTTATCGAGTAAACAGAAAACAGTTATCGAATCGCCCTAGAATTTTGGATGGAAAGATTTTGTAGAAACACGCACATGTCTGTTGTCAGCATTGTCCTGTTTAGCTCCTTTTCAGTAGTGCTTGTATTTCTGTTGGACTTCCCACACTTCATAGCGTAACTAAACCCAGAAACCCAGTGGGGGTTGATTTCTATGCATTTACACTCATTCACCCGTCCATCCATCCATCCATCCATCCATCCATCCATTATCCATAACCACTTGTCCTGTGCGGGGTTGCAGACAAGCTGGAGCCTATCCCAGCTGACTATGGGCGAGAGGCAGGGTACACCCTGGACAAGTCGCCAGGTCATCACAGGGCTGACACATAGACACAGACAACCATTCACATTCACACCTACGGTCAATTTAGAGCCACCAATTAACCTAACCTGCATGTCTTTGGACTGTGGGGGAAACCGGAGCACCCGGAGGAAACCCACGCGGACACGGGAAGAACATGCAAATTCCACAAAGAAAGGCCCCCACCAGCCACCAGGCATGAACTCAGAACCTTCTTGCTGTGAGGCGACAGTGCTAACCACTACACCACTGTGCTGCCTGTGCACTGCCATGTTGATTTCAAAATCACTTGTTGAACTCAAAGGAACTCCGAGTTGAGGAGCCCATCCTGAGTTCCCGAGTAGGAATTCCAAGTTGAGGGGGGAGTTTTCTTTTTTCTACAGTTTTTTCCTGGTCTGAGGTCACAGATCACAACATGGATATAGTACCATAAACCTGCATTACATTATTCAAATTCAAAGACATTTTTTTTGTTCCCACCAAATAATTAACTGGAGACCACATATTAAGTATGATGTTCCCACAACATAAAAAGTCATGTGCTCAAGTAAAACAGTTCATGGCCTTTGCTGGCTCATTGTTACAACATAATAATTGGTGGCCCTGAGGTTCTTGTGAAAGGTGAAATGTTAACTCATGATCTCAGAATCTTATTTTGTGGTCATGTCTTGTTAGTAATATTGGTAGAGCTAGTAATGCACTAGTTCGGGAGTTTGAACGCAAATCATAAATGCTAACATTCACGATTATTGGCTTAAATGATGCTGTTTAAGTGCATGCAGAACATCCTGAATGCACTTTGCAGTTTAGAGGAAAATAAGGAGTGGCGTATCATTTCAGACACAAAGAGGACATCAGGGAAGAGTGCAATAGACATTCAGCCTTGTTTGGGTCACTATCTAACATTCAACCCACTAAACAAAATCATAACAGTGAGCATTAAAATAATTGGACTGGAGCAGGAACCACTTATCAGCATCTACAATACATCACATTACATCACACATCACATTATCTCTAGCCGCTTTATCCTTCTACAGGGTCGCAGGCAAGCTGGAGCCTATCCCAGCTGACTACGGGCGAAAGGCGGGGTACACCCTGGACAAGTCGCCAGGTCATCACAGGGCTGACACATAGACACAGACAACCATTCACACTCACATTGCATCTACAATAGAAGAACTAAATTAAAAGGAACACAAGTAGCCTTGGACACTACACACCAGTGTTGTAGTTGAGTCACCAAACCTCGAGTCCAAGTCCAGTCTCGAGTCCCCAGTGTTCAAGTCCAAGTCATTAAAGAAAATTTTAAGTCGAGTCCACTATTGATCTGAGTCGAGTTCAAGAACAAGACCCCAACCGCACCATTTGATGGGGGCTGTTGCTGCCTTTATATGAACCCGTCTCTGCTACTGTGTTGGACTAATGTTCCTGCTCGACTGCCCCATAACAGGCTACAGATAAAAAGCTTGTTCATCGCTCAGCAAGCCCCGCCCACTATCAACAGGGTAAATAACATGAGAGAGGGTTAACACTAGCTAGTTCATCGCTCAGCAAGCAAGTCCCGCTATCAACAGACCAATGAACATAGTGTGTCACTTCCTTCTCTGGGTGGAGTCTTGCCAAATGATGATTGAAGTTCAAGGTTGTCCCCATCGTCTCCTCAATAGTTCTTCTACATATGGACTTGAGACTCCTGGACTCGAGTACTACAAGGCTGCTACACACACACTGCACAGTGAATACTGTCTTTTACCTTCAGGTTATAGATACAGATCACTCACCTTCAGGACTAAGAGAGTCATGTCAAGTTTTGCGCCTACATCCATTAGACTTATGAACGGTTGAACACCATTTTTTTAAACATCCTTAATATTTCTTTACAACCCCAATTCCAAAAAAAGTTGGGACAAAGTGCAAATTGTAAATAAAAACGGAATGCAATGATGTGGAAGTTTCAAAATTCCATATTTTATTCAGAATAGAACATAGATGACATATCAAATGTTTAAACTGAGAAAATGTATCATTTAAAGAGAAAAATTAGGTGATTTTAAATTTCATGACAACAACACATCTCAAAAAAGTTGGGACAAGGCCATGTTTACCACTGTGAGACATCCCCTTTTCTCTTTACAACAGTCTGTAAACGTCTGGGGACTGAGGAGACAAGTTGCTTAAGTTTAGCGATAGGAATGTTAACCCATTCTTGTCTAATGTAGGATTCTAGTTGCTCAACTGTCTTAGGTCTTTTTTGTCGTATCTTCCGTTTTATGATGCGCCAAATGTTTTCTATGGGTGAAAGATCTGGACTGCAGGCTGGCCAGTTCAGTACCCGGACCCTTCTTCTACGCAACCATGATGCTGTAATTGATGCAGTATGTGGTTTGGCATTGTCATGTTGGAAAATGCAAGGTCTTCCCTGAAAGAGACGTCGTCTGGATGGGAGCATATGTTGCTCTAGAACCTGGATATACCTTTCAGCATTGATGGTGTCTTTCCAGATGTGTAAGCTGCCCATGCCACATGCACTAATGCAATCCTATACCATCAGAGATGCAGGCTTCTGAACTGAGCGCTGATAACAACTTAGGTCGTCCTTCTCCTCTTTAGTCCGAATGACACGGCGTCCCTGATTTCCATAAAGAACTTCAAATTTTGATTTGTCTGTCCACAAAACAGTTTTCCACTTTGCCACAATCCATTTTAAATGAGCCTTGGCCCAGAGAAGACGTCTGCCCTCCTGGATCATGTTTAGATACGGCTTCTTCTTTGAACTATAGAGTTTTAGCTGGCAACGGCGGATAGCACGGTGAATTGTGTTCACAGATAATGTTCTCTGGAAATATCCCTGAGCCCATTTTGTGATTTCCAATACAGAAGCATGCCTGTATGTGATGCAGTGCCGTCTAAGGGCCCAAAGATCACGGGCACCCAATATGGTTTTCCGGCCTTGACCCTTACGCACAGAGATTCTTCCAGATTCTCTGAATCTTTTGATGATATTATGCACTGTAGATGATGATATGTTCAAACTCTTTGCAATTTTACACTATCGAACTCCTTTCTGATATTGCTCCACTATTTGTCGACGCAGAATTAGGGGGATTGGTGATCCTCTTCCCATCTTTACTTCTGAGAGCCGCTGCCACTCCAAGATGCTCTTTTTATACCCAGTCATGTTAATGACCTATTGCCAATTGACCTAATGAGTTGCAATTTGGTCCTCCAGCTGTTCCTTTTTTGTACCTTTAACTTTTCCAGCCTCTTATTGCCCCATCCCAACTTTTTTGAGATGTGTTGCTGTCATGAAATTTCAAATGAGCCAATATTTGGCATGAAATTTCAAAATGTCTCACTTTCGACATTTGATATGTTGTCTATGTTCTATTGTGAATACAATATCAGTTTTTGAGGTTTGTAAATTATTGCCTTCCATTTTTATTTACAATTTGTACTTTGTCCCAACTTTTTTGGAATCGGGGTTGTAATTACTTATTGGTTTTTTATGCTTTATTTATTGTGCTTTGTAAGCTTTATTTTCCACAGTTAGTTGGTCCATGGGGTATGTTGTATGTGATGTGTGTGTGGGTAGATGAATTGGATATGCACTGATGCTTTTCCCATATGAAGTTCCTCATGGAAAGATAAAGTTCTTTGAATTGAATTGAATTGAATTGATGTAATACAGTGAATAGCATATTGTAAGTCACATCAACAGATAAAACATACTGTAGCTAGATGCATGACCTATATGGCTAAAAGTATGTGGACACCAGACCATCCCACCCATATGTGGGTCTGCTCCAAACCATTGCCACTAAGTTAGAAGCACACATTTGTCTAGAATGTCTTTGTTTGCTGTAGAATTACAGTTTCCCCTCACTGAAACTAAGGGGCCAGTGGTGCAGTGGTTAGCACTGTAGCTTCACAGCAAGAAGGTTCTGGTTCAAACCTAGTGGCTGACTGAGATCTTTCTGTGTGGAGTTTGCATGTTCTCCCTGTGCCTGTGTGGGTTTCCTCTGGATGCTCAGGTTTCTTCTCACAGGCCAAAGACATGATGATCAAGTTAACTGGCAACTCTAAATTGCCCATACATGTAGGTATGAAAGGGAATGTGAATGGTTGTTCATCTCTGTATTACCTCTTTGATAGATTGACGACCCGCCCAGGACGTACCCTGCCTCTCGTCCAAAGTCGGCTGGGATTGGCTCCAGCTTCCCCACGACCCTGAGAGATAAGTGGTATAGATAATGGATGGATGAAACAAAGGGGCCCAAACATGTTCCAGCATGACAATGCCCCTATGCATAAGGTCCATAAAGACCTCATGGCTTACCACTGTTTGGTTCCATAGTAGGTGGATATGTTTTGTCAGGTGTGGTGCAATATGAATAATTATTATACATACAGGACACTTTTTCGATAGAATAAAAACATGCATTCTGTTCCCTTCTAGCGGGTTTCATTCATTTGGTTTGATAGTATACAGTATTGTTACCATATCGCTTATCCTACTTGTATTACATCACTCTACCCGATGGAGAATGAGTGTTGAATATGGTTTACAATATTGCACGGTTGTCAAGACAACATGACGTCTCACGTCGGAGACGTAAAACTTCCACTCAAGCGAGTGACTGTAAGAATTTGTAAACAAACATGGCTGCCAGGTTTGCTTTGTTAAATACAGAAGATTTTGAGAGAATTTTGAAAGAGAAAGATGTGTTGAACACCCGAAAGGAATGCGTAAGTATAATAATAATAATAATAATAATAATCTCATCTCATTATCTCTAGCCGCTTTATCCTGTTCTACAGGGTCGCAGGCAAGCTGGAGCCTATCCCAGCTGACTACGGGCGAAAGGCGGGGTACACCCTGGACAAGTCGCCAGGTCATCACAGGGCTGACACATACCGTAGACACAGACAACCATTCACACCTACGGTCAATTTAGAGTCACCAGTTAACCTAACCTGCATGTCTTTGGACTGTGGGGGAAACCGGAGCACCCGGAGGAAACCCACGCGGACACGGGGAGAACATGCAAACTCCACACAGAAAGGCCCTCGCCGACCACGGACCTTCTTGCTGTGAGGCAACAGCGCTAACCACTACACCACCGTGCCGCCCATAATAATAATAATAATAATAATAATAATAATATTGGCTGGCTTTTTTTCATGGTCTACCAGATATATTCCATTCAGCTCGCATGATATTGAACTTGTCTTTGACTCGTTCAGTATCATGCTAGCTGAATGAAATATATTTGATATACTGCCCAACGCCAGCCAATATTATTTAATCATTATTAAGTGTTTAGTATGAGTGTGTGTTTGGACATATGTTGTTCACAACAGTGGTTGTGTATGTGATGTTAAGCAAAAGGAGGCCTTGAATTTCAAAATTGTCCATGTGTGTGCGTGTTTAGGTCAAATTAGACACAGTTGTCTCTGCTCGCTTGTCCTAATTGTGTGTTTGAACTGGCTGGATTGAAAATGATCCAGTCTCTCCCATCTGCCATCTCTCTGTTTACTGCAGGAAATGTTGTCCCTGTTGCTAGGGGCAGCCCATCCATGCCTTCCTTAATACTGCTGTGGAAACCAAACTGACAGGAAGTGCTCTAATTCCTGCCTCTTTCAGATCCAACAGTGACCGACGTTACACTGGCACCAGCTTCACGAGCCGAACACTTAATAAAAGTAAGGGAGCAAAAAGGAAAGAATAAGAGAATGAGTGTGGGGGAGTACATGAGGGGGATTAAAAGACCTGAAAGAGACATCATTGGCCTGGAGTGAATTCTAAGGACACTAGGCGGTGTTATGTAACGTGAGGTCTTGCCTGCTCAATCAAAAGGAGAATGCCTTTTATTGGTGGCCTCTAGCATTGGTGGCTTTCAAACCTTTTTCGCCTCCTGCAGGCTGTTCTTATGGCCCTCAGCCTGTGGGCCTGTTGGGGTGGCCTTGGTGGGGCAGGATTAGAGCTGCAGAGTGCCACAGACCCATGATTGCTCTGTGTGGGGTTTGTTGGTACACAATAGCTACATGACATTGTGTTGGTGAGGTGATGAAATAAGTCATGTTATGTGCTGCTATGGTGTGATGGCAAGCTGTTTGTATAAAGTGATTGGTGTGTGGCTTTGTATTGAGCTTTTCCTGTCACCAAAGATACCAGGGGTCCATGTTTAATTAAACAGGGTGGTAGGGAAGAAGAAAAAAAAAACAGCCACACTTTGTTCCCACAGCTTCAGAGCCTGTGACTCTTACATCCTCTTGCCACTAACCGGAGGTTTCGAGTTCCAAAGGCCATTTTATATACCAATAAACAAACCCCGAAGTCTCCCGTCGACCGTACATGCTTTCTTAGACCTGATCCGTTTTATCAGAGTCTAATAACGTCAACAATCTGCATTTTATACATTATACGCCCACCAAAGTTGTCTTGTCTTATATTGTATTTCATATTTTCCATTAGCATAAGATCGTGTAGTAGATTGACCTGTCTCACACACTCATACACACACGGAAGAATGTGACCTTTTGTGCATACACAAGTAAAATAAACAAATTCTTCTAAAGAGGCAGAAAAGATATAAAATCACTTCCTGTGTGTGAGTGTGGGTCTAACTGCACCCCACTGAGCTTTTCCCCTGATAGCCTTGTTTCCACCATCAGAAAGTCCTGCCACATCTCTTTCTAATAGTTTTCACATGTAGGCAGCTCTGTGCTGTCCTTATAATTCAGATGTTCTGGTGCTGTTTACAGATTATCCCAGTAGTGTCTGTTAAGATGCTGTGCCATCAGTGCTGTGTACTTTGTGTCCAGGACGCCAGATTGTATTTTATAGATTCTCAAATTTTTATGAGCTGTCGAACAGAAAACAAGAGCGCCTGAAAGGGAAAACTGAGCTGAGCCGAGCCGCCATTTTGAATCCTCATTCACGGCTGTAATGCAAATTGCTTCTTCCTCGGTATACAAATGCACTTCCATGGCAGGAAATAAACTACATTTTGCCACCTATGTAGTCCCCTATTTATACAAAATTGAGTCATTCAGGATTCAGCCAGGCGGCACGGTGGTGTAGTGGTTAGCGCTGTCGCCTCACAGCAAGAAGGTCCGGGTTCGAGCCCCGTGGCCGGTGAGGGCCTTTCTGTGCGGAGTTTGCATGTTCTCCCCGTGTCCGTGTGGGTTTCCTCCGGGTGCTCTGGTTTCCCCCACAGTCCAAAGACATGCAGGTTAGGTTAACTGGTGACTCTAAATTGACCGTAGGTGTGAATGTGAGTGTGGATGGTTGTCTGTGTCTATGTGTCAGCCCTGTGATGACCTGGCGACTTGTCCAGGGTGTACCCCGCCTTTCGCCCGTAGTCAGCTGGGATAGGCTCCAGCTTGCCTGCGACCCTGTAGAACAGGATAAAGCGGCTAGAGATAATGAGATGAGATGAGAGGATTCAGCCATGTTTTTGCTCGGCGTTAGCAAGTTACAGGTTTTTAGCTTTCTCCTGAAATGTTTTCTTTTATTTCTTCTTCCTCAGGGTAGTAAAACTCGCTTTCGCTGTGAAGACTGTCGTTATCACTATCCATGCTGTAAAATTAATGCTATTCTCCTGAGAAATGCTGGCAAAAATTACTGTATAAGATTTTTGATAATCTTATAAATAAATCTTATAAAAAAAAGATAAATATTGACAAAAAATGCTACTATGTTTGTTGTTGTTGTGAACGAGTGAGTTGCCAGAGGTCCATAACCGGGGTCCGTAACTGGGGTCCGTAACGTAGGATACAGACCCGCTCGCCAGCCAATCAGAGCGCAGGATTTGATGGAAACCGCACCGTGAAAAAAATAATTTGGCATAAGATATTTATTTCATCTCATTATCTCTAGCCGCTTTAAGATATTTATATCTACATTAATTTTTGTACTAATTTCGTGCAAAAGTCTCACACTTGCGTGCCTTGGCACGTGCATCAGATAGGCTCAGGTGCACTCCGGACAGCGCACGTGCCAAGCGGACTCTCATGTGCACACTGTAAATGACTCGCACCTGCACAGGATTAAGGCGCAATCAGCACACCTGTATAAAAACTGTGAAAACACACTTACTTTGCGAGGTATTGAGTTGCGTTGCTGACACATTACCGAGCCTTATTTCCTTGTTTGGTTTCCTGATCCTTGATTTCCTGTTTCTCATTTTTGATTCTGCCGAGTCTATGATAGCCTGTTTGTGCCTCGCTCAACCTATTGCCTGTTTCACCGTTTTATAATTTTGCCTGCCGTTCTGGATTGTTTACCTGTCTTCACTTGTATTAATAAACACACCTTCTGCACTTACATCCGTCTCCCAACCATCTCTGACAGAATACTTCGCACTCCCTGACAAAGAGAAGCACATTCACCTGTTCATCCTGTACGTCATGTTCAGGAACAAACTAATGTTAATGGCGCCAATACAGCCACCGTCAAATGGTGCGGTTGGAGTCTTGTTCTCGGACTCGACTTGAAATTTTTTTTTAATGACTTGGACTTGACTCGGACTTGAACACTGGGGACTTGAGACTGGACTCGGACTTGAGGTTTAGTGACTCGACGACAACACTGATTATTGATTAGTCCATTTGGAACATTTATATGCCATGTCAGATGAAGTGTTCAGTTTGAGTTTTTAATATCATGCCAACAAGTTACTTACAGTTGGTGAGCTTGGGTTCCAGAATGTGTGAAGTTTCACATTTTCTGGGTTTCCTCCTGGTTCTCCAGTTTCCTCCTACCAGGAAGCCGTGTCAGTACATGGACTGGCTATGCTAAATGTGAATGTCTGTGTTCATGCTCCCGAGTGTCCCATCCAGGGTGTAGACCAGGATTCAGTTCTTACTGAAGATGGATGAATGAACTACTGAATGAATACTCATTGCATATGACATTTTATGACCATTTTACTAAACCTCAAATGAACTTGTCAGCGGTGATATCATTTTGAGCCAAACAGCAGCCTGTTTTTATGTCAGCGTAAAGCAGAATCATTTTTAAACTAACAGAGATGATAGGTTTCAGTATAATGCCTCTGATACATGATAGATTTCCATAAATGAATTTCTCTTTCACACTAATCGTAATCTGACCTCATAATTCTGATCTGACATCACACAGGTGCAGTTGCACACATACCATTGTTTAAATGTTCTTCCCCATTAGTGCAATGCTGTGGTGAATTGTTAATGATGGGGTGCTCATTCAAACATTTTATGTGTCATCACTACAACTGGTTGGAAGTTTTTCATTCCGTGTGTGTGTGTGTGTGTGTGTGTGTGTGTGTGAGAGAGAGAGAGAGAGAGAGAGAGAGAGAAAGACTGACAATAAATGGGAGGGAGAAAGTAGGAGTGGGAATAAGGAATAAGACTGTGTGAGTCTGTATCAAGTCTGTATCAGATCTATTTGTGAGGGCAGAAAAGAGAGAGAGAGCAGCTCTCTCTCTCTCTCTCACACACACACACACACACACACACACACACACACACACACACACACTCGTGTCTCATTGCTAGAATGGAACTCAAGCAGAGCCACTGAACGTACACCATCGATAGCTTTCTATTCACAACAACACACTCCTTACCGTACGGTTCTCTCAGAATTATACTCCGAATATTGAAAGGAAATGGATAGAATTGTCATAATGTGGTAAGATCATTTCCTGTCTCATCTCCATTTTAAGAAATGCTTTGCTTTGCTTCGTAAGTTGATTTGCCTCTTATGTATTGTTATTTCTAATGTGTAGAAAAATTACCGAAAAACTCCCTGATGTCACATTTACTTGTTTTTCAGAACAGTACAGGTCGTTTTTTGTTGTTGTTGTTGTTGTTTTTCTTTTAATGACTAAGATTTTCAGGACTGGCTGATTACATTTAGTTTTGTGTCTTTGCATTTCACAGAATACTTTTGCAATTTGAGGGATCCACAATAATCCAGAAAAGTAAGATAAAAAGAATTCAAATTGAGATGCATTTACACAAAACGACTGCTTTTTCTCAGGGAATTGCACTTCAGGATCATTTTGAGGCAAGTGCTTTTGGATTGTTCTGGGTTTTTGTTTTTAAGTGATTCTTTTTTTTTTTTTGGTTGTATTTGTAAAATATCATGGACTTTTGCAATTGCATGTGTGAAGATTAACTGTACAGATTTACCTGCTGTTCAGTCACATATCGGTCCTTCCTGAAGCAGCCGTTATCTTTAGTAGTGTATTCTCCATTCTCCGGTTCAGTATCTTCAGTGAGTTGTGTTGGGTGGCAGGGCGTGTGTGTGTGTGTGAAGGCATGTTAAATGGATAAAATAAATACCATCAAACAAAGGCTAATATTTTATTTTGTCTGTTTATTTAGAGATTGAAGCAAAGGAGGCATGTGATTGGTTGAGAGCAGCAGGATTTCCACAGTATGCTCAGCTCTATGAAGGTAAGACACATGGGTTTTATATATATATATATATATATATATATATATATATATATATATATATATATATATATACAGTAACTTGCAAAAGTATTCATCCCCCTTGGTGTTTGTCCTGTTTTCTTGCATTACAAGCTGGAATTAAAATGGATTTTTGGAGGGCTAGCACCATTTGATTTAAACAACATGCCTGCCACTTTAAAGGTGCAAATTATTATTTTTAATTTTTTTATTGTGACACAAACAATAATTAAGATAGAAAAAAAACAGAAATCTGGAGTGTGCATAGGTATTCACCCCCTTTCATATGAAACCCCTAAATAAGAGCTGGTCCAACCAATTCACTTCATAAGTCACATAATTAGTTGATTAAGATCCACCTGTGTGCAATCAAAGTGTCACATGACCTGTCACATGATGTCTGTATAAATCAACCTGTTCTGGAAGGACCCTGACTCTGCTACACTACTAAGCAAGCAACATGAAAACCAAGGAGCACTCCAAACAGGTCAGAGACAAAGTTGTGGAGAAGTATAGATCAGGGTTGGGGTATAAAAAATATCCCAAACTTTGAATATCCCAGGGAGCGCCATTAAATTCATTATAGCAAAATGGAAAGAATATGGCACCACTACAAACCTGACAAGAGAAGGCCGCCCACCAAAACTCACAGACTGGGCAAGGAGGGCATTAATCAGAGATGCAACAAAGACACCAAAGATAACACTGAAGGAGCTGCAAAGATCCACAGCGGAGATGGGAGTATCTGTCCATAGGGCCACTTTAAGCCGTACACTCCACAGAGTGGGGCTTTATGGAAGAGTGGCCAGAAAAAAGCCATTGCTTAAAGAAAATATAAGAAAACACGTTTGGAGTTTGCCCAACAGCATGTGGCAGACTCCCCAAACACATGGAAGAAGATTCTCTGGTCAAATGAGACTAAAATTTAACTTTTTGGCCATCATGGGAAATGCCATGTGTGGCACAAACCCAACACCCTGAGAATACCATTCCTACAGTGAAGCATGGTGGTGGCAGCATCATGCTGTGGGATATTTTTCATCTGCAGGGACAGGAAAGCTGGTCAGGACTGAAGGAAAGATGGATGGCACTAAATACAGGGCAATTCTGGAGGAAAACCTGTTTGAGTTGGCCAGAGGTTTGAGACTGGGATGAAGGTTCACATTCCAGCAGGACAATGACCCTAAACATACTGCTAAAGCTACATTGGAGTGGTTTAAGGGAAACATTTAAATGTGTTGGAATGGTCTAGTCAAAGCCCAGACCTCAATCCAATTGAGAATCTGTGGCATAACTTGAAGATCGCTGTACACCAACGCAACCCATCTAACTTGAGGGAGTTGGAGCAGTTTTGCCTTGAGGAATGAGCAAAAATCCCAGTGGCTAGATGTGCTAAGCTAAGAGAGACATACCCCAAGAGACTTGCAGCTGTAATTGCAGCAAAAGGTGTCTCTACAAAGTATTGGCTTTGGAGAGTGAATACCTATGCCCACTCTAGAGTTCTGTTTTTTCATCTTAATCATTGTTTGTCACAATAAAAAACAATGTGCACCTTTAAAGTGGTAGGCATGTTGTGTAAAATAAATCAAATGGTGCTAACCCTCCAAAAATCCATTTTAATTCCAGCTTGTAATGCGACAAAACAGGACAAATACCAAGGGAGATGAATACTTTTGCAAGACACTGTAAATATGCCATGATGTTTTGCTTACTTACACACTTTTCATCAAGGGTGACATAACATGATGTATATCGCTGATGGGGCAGTGTACATCTTAAATCATTAGGTTAAGAAAACGGAGTTTGACACAAACTGTCATATGAGTAATGGAGAAAGAAGAGGTGGGAAAAAAAAAAGTCATTACTCTTTGCACTGAGCTGTACAGTACACTCTTTCTCACTGGCCCATATTGTAGCCAGAGGGAGCATACAGCTTTAGTGTATATGGAAATTATCTTGGCATATGTAAATATACTGCATATAAGACACTTTATTTATGCTATTTGGTGTAAAAATTTCCTGGAAAAGTTCAGACATGCTAATTTGTAGATCGCATATACTATGATTGCATGTGGCAGAATTTTGCACTAAACAAATCCGAAGTTAACAGTCCATCATATTATAGACTTTATTAGTTATATCACAGGAGATCAATTAATATTCATTTAGACAGCTAAACACTGTTGAACCTTTTATTAGTTGTATATAATAAGGCAATGATGCTCATGTACACCCACACTGCGTCAAAAGTGTCGATGTAGCAGTACATTTTACAAGAGGAGATACTGGTGACTTAACTAAAGCACAAAATCACGTTCAAGTACTTCAACTTTCACATAAACAGGCTGAGATAGTAGTCTACAATCCAACAAAAACAGTTTGCCCCCCCAAAAAAAACAACAACATTTACTTTTATTTGTTTATTGTCATTTTTCCCGCACTTCCGTCCAGTCAAGAATGAAATACCATTCTTCGTAGCCTAAACAATGTACATAAAATAACTATGGAAAGAGTTTTTAGTTACCAATAAGTACTAAAAATACACATTTAATTCTTTTATTTGGATCTTAACACAAGACAAAAAAAAATCAAAGATCCAAACATTAGCTAGAAGTATGTCATAGAAATGAACAGGTCAGATCAAACATGAGTGCCACGTGCAACTCATCATTAACAATTTATGGATGAACATGACACCTTCGTCTCCAGATGGACAAACTACCAACAATAGCAGAGATGGAGCAGTACTTTGCCAATTTTTTTGCATTTGGCTTACTTAGTCCACACAACTGTAGTCCTCTCACAACAAGTTTATGCACATGTCCAAGACTCCCAAATACTTGTGTGTGTGTGTGTGTGTGTGTGTGTGTGTGTGTGTGTGTGTGTGTGTGTGTAAAAATATACACACAAGGAAAAAAAACGCATTTGCTCACACGTTTACATTTAGCGGCCATTTTCGTTGAGGTCGTACTTTTTATACATAAGGTGCATGGTGCGGTGTGTAAGAATTGCACATTCACTTCACAAAAATTACAACAGGATGTACAAACAAATTGAACAAAAAACACACTCGCATAACCTGCATGAAAAAACCGCAAAAAAAAAACAGCAACTGACTTGCAACCTTTAAAGAAAACACTTTAGGGTCATGAAACAATTCATCCAATGAACTAAGACATAAACATTCCTAAAACTGCAGTAAAAAACTACCTCTATATTTCCATCAGGCTTTTGAACCACGGATTATAATCACCATCTACCTCTATATTTCCATCAGGCTTTTGAACCACGGATTATAATCACCATCTACCTCTATATTTCCATCAGGCTTTGAGCCACGGATTATATTAGCAATTTTGCACAAGACATTGCACAGTATATCTACCTCTATGTTTGCACATTGTTTGCCTCTTCCTTTTTTTTAAAGACATTGCACAGTATATTTACCTCCATGTTTGCACATTGTTTGCCTCTCCTTTTTTTTTTAAATGTTATCTTCATTTTCACTCTACCTTTATATTTTGCATTCCATATGCACTTTATATTTTATATTTCATATTTTATATATATATATTTCTTTTTATTTTGGTAAGCGTAGTTTGGTCGAGCAGTTGCAAAATAAGAACTTCATTACCCAATAATAAACCGCTGTGTCTGTTATTGTGTATGACAAATAAAAAATCTTGAATCTTGAATCTTAAAAGCTTTAAATCAGCAAGATTCACTTTGAATCTCTTGGTTTACCAAACACGTAATCCTCAAAGTGAAACAGTCATGTTTTGTTAATTTTTTTTAATATAAAGTGATTTTTTTAAAATAAATAAATAGCACAAGTTCAAAAAAGAAGAAAATAATTGGTGCAAATGTACATGAAACATAACTCCTGATGAAACCACTTCACCCATCCCTGCTACTTTGATTCCCTGGACCAGCCTTCTGGCTTGTCCACGTGATCTTTAGCAAACTGCAGACGAGCAGCAATGTTCTTTTTGGAGAGCAGTGGCCTTCTCCTTGCAACCCTGCCATGCACACCATTGTTGTTCAGTGTTCTCCTGATGGTGGACTCATGAACATTAACATTAGCCAATGTGAGAGAGGCCTACAGTTGCTTAGAAGTTACCCTGGGGTCCTTTGTGACCTCACCGACTATTACATGCCTTGCTCTTGGAGTGATCTTTGTTGGTCGACCACTCCTGGGGAGGGTAACAATGGTCTTGAATTTCCTCCATTTGTACACAATCTGTCTGACTGTGGATTGGTGGAATTCAAACTCTTTAGAGATGGTTTTGTAACCTTTTCTAGTCTGATGAGCATCAACAATGCTTTTTCTGAGGTCCTCAGAAATCTCCTTTGTTCGTGCCATGATACACTTCCACAAACATGTGCTGTGAAGATCAGACTTTGATAGATCCCTGTTCTTTAAATAAAACAGGGTGCCCACTCACACCTGATTGTCATCCCACTGATTGAAAACACCTGACTCTAATTTAAAATTCAAATTAACTGCTCATCCTAGAGGTTCACATACTTTTGCCACTCAAAGATATGTAATATTGGATCATTTTCATCAATAAATAAATGACCAAGTATAATATTTTTGTCTCATTTGTTTAACTGGGTTCTCTTTATCTACTTTTAGGACTTGTGTAAAAATCTGATGATGTTTAGGTCATATTTATGCAGAAATATAGAAAATTCTAAAGGGTTCACAAACCTTCAAGCACCACTGTATTCAAAACTTTAGCTGGTGGTCTACCAAAGCTCAGTTGACAAAGCGTTTGTACGGAGAAGGTGCATTGTTTGCATGAAAAATGCCTTACGCTTGCGTTGTTTTAGGTTGTTCGAATCGATCAAACCGTGAAACTGATAAAAGTTTCTTCAGGGTTCCCCGTGAACTAATAAAAAAGGGTGAACGAACACAGGATTTCACAAAAAAACGTTGAGAAAGTTGGCTTTTGAACCTCTCACTGAAATTGAAGGGAGCCGAGTCGAACCATGCTCGAGTTTGCAGTGATCACTCCGTGAAAGGCTTGTATCTCCCTCTCAGCTACGTCCGTAGTGTTTTCCAAGTACTTTTCTCGCTATGTGTAGTTATTTTATGGTACTATTTTTAGTCACAAAGCGCTGAAGTCCCCAGCTGTTTCTTTGTTTACTCCTCACAAAGTCCATATGCATGAAGGTCGCGACAAAATTCTTACCCAGCCATACAGTTACAATGCACGGTGATCACTTCTCCATCTGTTTAACTAATAAGGGCTACATCCACACGACAACGGCAACGAGATTTTTTTTTTAAATATCGCGTCCACAACGGTTCAGTAAAATATCAGGTTCATATGGCAATGCAACGCTTGCTGAAAACGATGCAATACACATGCCACACCACTATGTGCACTGTAAGACGGTCCCATCGGAGACACCAGAACAATAGAAGTAGATGCATGCACATAACTGCGCATGCGCACAGTGACTATCCCTGTCACTGTCACACGCACACACTTTCTCACTCCCTATCCTATGGATATAGTCCCTTTAAATCACGTGCTCGTTTTTTGAATGGAGACGCAGAAAGAGGAATGAATGGGGGTAGATGGAAGCTGGTATGCCAACATTCTGATATCCTCCAGAATTCTTTAATGGTCCGGAATAAATTGAATGCTACATGTTGATGGATTACTTTGTTCTTCTACGCCCTTTTTGAGGAATGTATTGTCGGACTTAAACAAACATCTGAAGAGGTGAGATCGCTCCTTTTTTTTCCCTATTTTTGCTGGCAGGATTGACTCTGCCCTAAGGGCTATTCTCTCACTCTCTCTCTCTCTCTCTCTCTCTCTCTCTCTCTCTCTCTCTCTCACTTTGCACCATTACACAATAAATATTCACAGTGAAAATATTTTGTAAGTGCATTTCATGAACCAAGTTATAGGATTTGTTGACAACTCGCATCGAGTTCATTACACTTCTACCCGGCGTGAAGCACATGTGGTTGTGACGTCATCGTAAACAAATCCGTTCTGCTCATCCAGACGACTTCGCAACAGCTCCGTTGCCAGATTTTTTCACTCTGGAACCCGTTCTCAAAAGATTTTGTTTTGGGGCACCCAAAACGCCGGTGCCATGTGGATGCCAGGCCGAAACGATAAACAATTTTATCAGATTCACCTGAATCCGTTGCCATGTGGACAGGGCCTAAGATCCAGGTCTTTAAAGGGGTTTCTGGTGATCTTTGTGAATGATTTACCTGAGAGATAAGAGCCAACACAAGTGAGAATCTCTGCTTCTTGCCCATAGTCAGCTGGGATAGGCTTCAGCTTTCCTGTGACCCTGTAGAACAGGATAAGTGGCTACAGCCACATCCATCTAGATGATGGATGGATGGTATTTCTTATGCTTATGTCATTTTCAGATTCATTTCTTGATTAGAGCAAGTCAATCAAGCAAGTCAATCAAACAGTCAGTTTTGGTTTTGGTGTTGAAATTTCTTGTGTATTTTTCATATGTGCAATTTCATATTTATACCCCGGGGAAACAGGAAATGGTTAAATGTAATGACAGAGCTCCTCTGGACTAAGTGCACATGAAACGTGATTTGTTGTTCAAGAGTGACCATTTGTTTAAATATTACTAAGTGGTGTCGATAATTTTGGCATATGCATTTCTTAGAGAAAATGCACTTGTTTGACAAAGTAGTTTTAATAATGATTATTTTTGTTCAAACAAAGATAATGGACAATTCTTCAGCAGCGAGGCCAAAATTATGAAATTATTAAGCTTGCCTTAACTTGTCAGCTTAGTGATATTGCTAAAGTATGGAATATAAGGCAAAATGTACCAAAAACCATATTTAAAAATCATCACCCCAATTATAGCAATGTCACTTCAGAGAAGTCTTGGTTTGAATTTTAAGAAATGAAAGTTCAGTTTTTCCTGACGTAATTCCGTTACTGACTTTTCTTTCCTCATATAAGATTTTTCATTCAAAGTTAAACATAGTCAATTTTTCTATGATTTTTTTTTAGAGTCAAAAGATACCCCATACAGTGTGAAATTTTTATTTAATCCCATTATCTTGAGTACTGCAACTAAAAACGTTACCACATTTTGCTGTCATCAAAGAACTACCCTAAATATATTGTGTGAGTGTAAAATTTGAATTACTGTGTGTAGTGTTTATTCATTATAATCCTTTTTGCTCATTTTCATGAAGGGTGCCAATAATTCTGCAGAGCACTGTACACTCACGCTGTCTTCCTCTACAGGCTACTCATACCATTACGCTGTGTTATAAGATATGCATGACTCTCTGTCTCCTCTGTCAGCAAATGTGAATGGTTTGAAGGCTGCATTGACACAGCTGTGTGCTCTCAGTTTAAACGCTGGGAGGTTTTTCTCTCTCTCGGTTCATTCGAGGGCCAAGAAGGGCTATTTCCAGCCTACAGTTCCTTTCCACAGAGTATAAGAGGTCATGGGAAAAAGCCTGGAAAACAAACCTTTGCCTCAGTCTTCCACAAGTTCTTCAGAAGAGTCAAAGTCAGAAATGGTGAGCTGAGGTGAAATGAGGACCCAAGAACAGACTCAAAACAGGCAGTGTACAGAGAAAAACTTCTTTAATGAAGTAGAGGGCAGAGGTACAGTAGGGCTCAGGCAAAAATCAATGGTCAAAGAACGGGCCAGGAGGTCAAAAACACAGAGCCGCAGGTAGGCATGGTCAGGGACAAAAACAGGACAGAAAAAATCTTCACAAAAACCAAAGAACACAGGGACAAGGGAAATCCAGGCAGAGGAAGCAAAAACACAATCCAAAGGAACAGGCAGGTAAAACAGGAGCAAAAAACTGGACAGAAAACTAGACAAAAAACAAGGAACAATTCAGGTAGGGGGAATCAAGAAGACACAATACCAAAGGGTTGTAATGAGGCAAGGAAAGTCTACAAGAGACAGCCTGGCAACTGGAATAGCTCCAAACAGTTCTTAAGAAGGCCCTGGCTGATGGAAGAGGAGTAGTAGCAGGTGTGGGAGTGCTGCTTCCGGGAAAATGGCCTTCAGCAGGGCAGGACTGAATTCCTGTCCCGGATCTGGCCTGGAGCCAGTATGGAAATCCCACAGACTCAGGCATGGATGGACTGGACTGTGACAGTACCCCCCCCAACAGGCACCTCCAGGCGCCTTAGGAAGTGCCTCAGGGTGTTGGTGGAAGTCCGTGATAAGGGTGGGATCCATGATGAACCTGGCAGGAACCTAGCTCCTCTCCTCAGGACCATACCTCTCCCAATCAACCAGGTACTGGAGTCCTCTGCCTCGGCGTTGTACCTTCAGCAACCTCCTGACCATGAAGACCTCACCACCATCTACGGTATGAACCTGGGAGGAGGAGGGGGTTTGGAGGGTGGGGATAGGGAACTGGAGACAAGGGGTTTGACTTGGGAGACATGGAAAGTTGAGTGAATATGGCGCATGGTTACGGGCAGAGACAGTCTTACAGAGCAGGGATTAATTGCCTTGGAGACGGGGAAAGGTCCTATGAACCTGAGAGCCAGTTTGCGGGAGACCGTCTTGAGGGGCAGGTGGTGAGTGGAGAGCATTACCCGCTGCCCCACCCGATAGATGGGAGCTGCCGAGCGGTGTTTGTTGGCCTGTTCTTTAAACATTGACAGAATGTAGGAGCTTTTTTCCTGGTCAATGCCCACGTTCTCCTGCAGTGGCACACAAACACCTGGGCAGAGGGTACGGTGACGACTTCTTGGACAGGGAAGAGTGGTGGCTGGTAACCCAGAGAGCACTGGAAGGGGGAAAGACCTGTAGCAGAGGTGGGTAAGGAGTTGTGAGCGTACTCTATCCAAGGAAGGGTCTTGCTCCAGGAGGCAGCATCCTTGGACACCATGCACCTGAGAGCCACTTCCAGCTCCTGGTTGGCCCGTTCCGTCTGTCCATTGGTCTGAGGGTGAAAACCTGAAGACAGACTGCGAGAAGCACCAATGAGTTTACAGAAAGCCTTCCAGAATTAGGCAGAGAACTGGGGTCCGTAGTCCGATACGATGTCTGAGGGGAGTCCGTGTAGACGGAAAACATGGAGTATCAGCAATTCGGTGGTCTCCTTGGTGGTGGGAAGCTTGGGCAGAGAGATAAAATGAACAGCTTTAGAAAAATGGTCGACAACAGTGAGGTTACAAGTATTGCCACCTGAATTAGGGAGTTCTGTGATGAAATCCAGGGCTATGTGTGACCAGGGCTGGTGGGGAACAGGAAGGGGTCTCAGCAGGCCAGCAGGGGGTCTGTTGCCAGTCTTGTTCCTGGCGCAGATGTCGCAAGCTGCCACAAACCTCTGGACGTCCTCCTTGATAGATGGCTACCAAATATGTTGTCAGATGAGTGCCAGAGTCTGACCCCTGAATCTGAAGCATCGACCTCAACCACAAACTGCCAGGACGGACCATGAGGGGCCCAGCCACCGTACTAAAGTTCCTGATGAATCGCCTGTAGAAATTTGCAAACCCAGGAAACCGCTAGAGTTCTTGCCGAGAGGACGGGGTGGGCCAGTCAGCAACTGCCTTGAGTTTCAGGGGGTTCATCTGAATCTGTGCGGGGGAGATAATGAAACCCAGAAAGGAGACAGAACTTCTATGGAACTCACATTTCTTGGCCTTAACAAAGAGTTTATTTTCCAGGAGTCATTGAAGGACCTGCCTGACGTGGATGCGGTGTTCATCAAGGGAGCGGGAAAAAAATCAATATATCGTTCAGATAAACAAAAACAAAAAGGTTAAGGTAGTCCCTCAGGACATCATTAACGAGGGCAGGACTGAATTCCTGTTCCGGATCCGGCCTGGAGCCGGCATGGAAGTCCCACAAACCCAGGTACGGATGGACTGGGCCGGACTGTGACACACAAGTCTTCCTCTTCTCTGCTCTAGGACCCCTTCTTATGACAGTTTATGTAAATTCAACATATATTTAATGGATTATACAGTATAGACTTTATAATAATGTAATGGAACCGGAACTATCTGGACATTCCAAGGTGGTGTCTTCTCAAACCTTGAAGTCTAAGCAATGAGCTTATGAGTGTGAACATGGCAAGCTTAAATTTTAATTCCATTATTTTAACTAATAAAATTATCCTCACTTTTCAATTTGGCTGTCTGGAGCTGTCTTAGGTGGTGATCCATGAGGGTATCTAAAGTCCAATGCTAGCTATCTAAATTAGATATCATTCATTCATTCATTCATTCATTCATTATCTGTATCCGCTTATCCTGTGCAGGGTCGCTGGCAAGCTGGAGCCTATCCCAGCTGAATATAGGTGAGAGGCGGGGTACACCCTGGACAAGTAGCCAGGTCATTGCAGGGCTGACACTTGGAGACAAACAACCATTCACACTCACATTCACACCTACAGTCACTTTAGAGGTACCAATTAACCTAACCTGCATGTCTTTGGACTGTTGGGGAAACCGGAGCTGCATGTCTTTGGACTGTTGGGGAAACCGGAGCACCCGGAGGAAACCCATGCAGACACGGGGAGAACATGCAAACTCCACACAGAAAGGCCCCTGTTGGCCACTGGGCTCGAACCCAGAACCTTCTTGCTGTGAGGCGACAGTGCTAACCACTACACCACCTAAATTAGTTTATCAAACTCAGATGAATTAATATCACTAGTGAACAGAAAGGAAGTAACAGATTAATATTAGCTAGTTGGTGGTGTTAGCTTAGTCTACCTTCCACCTTTATTTCACATCATGTTAGCTATCTAAAGTCCTTCCCGCACCATGTGGTGCATAGGGCGGCGCTGATCTCCGTTTCCGTAGCCCTCGGCCTCTTACCTATTACATAGCTACGGTTACAGTGGGGGGCTGGTCCTCTGGTAACCATGAGAGTTTGACTCCCCACTCAGATCTGTATTGCAGCGTGCCTTGCCAGACAGCAGTAGGTACCATTTTTATGATGGTCTTTGGTATAACCCGACCACGAGTAGAACTCGCGATCTCCTGATTGAACTGGCGGACACGCTAACCACTAGGCCAACTCACGGTTCAATGTTAGTGATCCATAAGTATATTTTGGGCAGTGAGACATAAGGGACTTACTGATTTTCAGTCAGACATGTGCTTCACCTCTCAACTGAGAATTCTCAGCAGTTTCATGTACATGTTGCAGCAGCAAAACTGACCCAAATGCAGGGTTGTTATCATGTTCCACAGTCCAGTGGTTTAAGTGGCGACCTGGCCAGTATATTGTACCCAAAAGCTAAGTTAAGCTAATCTAAAATAACCCATACAGTGATTGGGTTATATAAAGAACTTTCCTTTTTAGAGCATGAAGTAAGCCAAGTCAAAGTCCCTCTCACACTAGAATCTGGTCTTCCCAGGCAGTCTCCTGTCCCAGTACTAAGCCTTCAAGGCATATGGGGGCTACCCATTTTGATAGCCATCAGCCTCTTACCTAGGTTACAGTGGGGGGCTAGTCCTTTGGTAACCACAAGAGTTTGGCTTCCCCGCTCATATTTGTATTATAAACGTGAGAGAAAAGTCACTCGTTTTTAAATCGCTCTAGTGTCGTTATTTTTAAGACTACAGACAAAAAAATACATCATTTTATTCAGGAGACCCTTCTAGCGCTCATTGTGAAAGAATTTTGTGAATAGCTGCTTCCGTTGTTGAGTTATTTGTCATTGTTCGAGGCCTGGTCCTTCGTAAAACACAGCACAAAATTCAAGACCTTGTGTGTCTTAGCTCATTGACACACATTATAAACGTGAGAGAAAAGTCACTCGTTTTTAAATCGCTCTAGTGTCGTTATTTTTAACACGACAGACAAAAAAAATACATCATTTTATTCAGGAGACCCTTCTAGCGCTCACTGTGAAAGAATTTTGTGAATAGCTGCTTCCGTTGTCGAGTTATTTGTCATTGTTCGAGGCCTGGTCCTTCGTAAAACACAGCACAAAATTCAAGACCTTGTGTGTCTTAGCTCATTGACACACATTATAAACGTGAGAGAAAAGTCACTCGTTTTTAAATCGCTCTAGTGTCGTTATTTTTAACACGACAGACAAAAAAAATACATCATTTTATTCAGGAGACCCTTCTAGCGCTCACTGTGAAAGAATTTTGTGAATAGCTTCTTCCGTTGTCGAGTTATTTGTCATTGTTCGAGGCCTGTTCCGTAGTAAAACACAGCATAAAATTCAAGACCTTGTGTGTCTTAGCTCATTGACACGCATTATAAACGGGACAGAAAAGTCAGTCATTTTTAAATCGCTCTAGTGTCCTTATTTTTAACACTACAGAGAAAAAAATACATCATTTTATTCAGGAGACCCTTCTAGCACTCACTGTGAAAGAATTTTGTGAATAGCTGCTTCCGTTGTCGAGTTATTTGTCATTGTTCGAGGCCTGGTCATTCATATAAAACAGCACAAAACTCCAAAAAAAAAAAAAACAGCCTCGGTCGGCATGACACTTCACCTTAGCCGCCTACTTTATTAGGAACACTTCTGTTCGTTCATACAAACTACAAACACTCTTCTTAGAGTTCAGAGTTTATTTTATTTTTAAAAGGGACAGTGCACAAATTAAACATTATCCTTGTGGTAAGGACAGATGTCTGTCCCAGGTTATAGCAGTACATGCTAATTTCCGCCTGTAGTCACTTTGTTTATGCTCCTGAATAGCTCTTCTTCATGACGGCTGCTGTCTCAAGCACACACATGATCATTGCATTGAAACATCATTGCAGATCACACATTCACGGCCAGCAAACATGCGTGACCGAATTGCTTCGCGCACTGCATCCTCTCACAATTTCCCCCGGGGAATTGTCCGGTCTAGTTTGTAATTCTTCTTCACTTATGGTGACAAAGCGATTGGTCGCCATTTTGCCGTGTTGCTGCAGGTGATTATCGAAAAATAGTCCGAATTTCTCGACCAATCAGCACGTGATTTTTCTATAATCACCTCCATATTTATAAATATCTTACTTATACATAATATCATTGTCTCATAAATGCATTTAACACATAATTAACATTATCTTTACATTATCGTTGTCTTGTTCAATTCGAGGTCCATGTCCTGTATGATGTACAGCTGTCTGTATAAAACTACATTACATTACAGGCATTTAGCAGATACTCTTATCCAGAGTGATGTACAACAAGGGGGTACATGACAAAGTGCTCCTGGAGCGGAGATTGTTAAGGGTCTTACTCAAGGGTCCAACAGTTGTAGCTTGTCGGGGGGGGGGGGGGGGGGGGGGGGGGGGGGGCTTGAACACATGACCTTCAGAGCAGCCTTACCATCAAGCCACCACTGCCCTGCAGGATGTAACTTCCTTGTGTCTCCTGTAGCCATGTTTCCACCTAGTTTTGAGTAATTAATATAACCTGTTCATATGTACTGGGGCGGCATGGTGGTGCAGTGGTTAGCACTGTCGCCTCACAGCAAGAAGGTTCTGGGTTTGAGCCCAGTGGCCAACAGGGGCCTTTCTGTGTGGAGTTTGCATGTTCTCCCCATGTCTGTGTGGGTTTCCTCCGGGTGCTCTGATTTCTTCCACAGTCCAAAGACATGCAGGTTAGGCTAATTGATGGCTCTAAATTGACCATAGGTGTGAATGGTTGCCCTGCAATGATCTAGCACCTTGTCCAGAGTGTACCCCGCCTCTCGCCCAGTCAGCCGGGATAGGCTTCAGTTTGCCTACAACTCCACACAGGATAAGTAGTAATGGATAATGGATGGATATTCATATGTACTGTGTTTTATCCTGTAGATTATCAGTTTCCTATTGACATACCTGTGGTGGAAAAGGACCATGACTTCCTGGATAAAGATCTGGTGGAGCCCCTGTGCCGGTAAGAGCCATGGATGGATCTGGTTTCTCTCTGTGTGTGTGTGTGTGTGTGTGTGTGTGTGTCTTTCTATATAATCTTTCCATCCAACATTCTAGGGCAGGGGTTTTCAAAGTGTGGGAGAGTCAGCCCCCCCTCAGAGAGCAAATAAACAACAGCACCCCCCCTTACAATTTTTGTTGTTGCTATACTTATAATGTTCCATTCGTATTTAAAAAAAAATGGTTGTTGTACACATTTTAATTTTTTTCTTTTACACATTTTAAACATCTGTGCTTTTTGAAAACATCTTTTTTTACAATTTAAAACATCTGTGCTTTTTTAAAACATCTTTTTTTACACATTTTAAACATCTGTGCTTTTTTTAAAAACATCTTGTTTTACACATTTTAAACATCTGTGCTTTTTGAAAACATTTTTTTTTTACACATTTTAAACATCTGTGCTTTTTGAAAACATCTTTTTTTTACACATTTTAAACATCTGTGCTTTTTTTAAAAACATCTTGTTTTACACATTTTAAACATCTCATAGCATCGTTAGTTAGCACCTCTTGGCAGACAACACACTGTGGCAGTGGAGCATCTTCAGATCCAGTCCATGAAAATCCAAACTTTAAATAATCGTGGTCATACTTCCTTCTTTTTTTGCTTGGCCCAGACTCTGTCTCCTCACTCACTGTAGCTTTAGGTACTAAAAATCGATCCATTTTGGCTCTGGCAAAGGCTAGCTGAAGTTCGCTAAATGTCCGCAATAGTAACTTATTCTGGTTTATTTTTCCTCACATTGCGCTCCCCCTGAAGAACTCTGGCGCCCCCTAGGGGAGGCGCGCCCCACACTTTGAAAAGCCCTGTTCTAGGGCTATTCGATAAGTTTTTTCGTATTTTAATTGTGATTTACAGTTATTAGTTTGTTTAAATCATGCTCATGAGGGAGAATAAACCATAAGTAAAATTTTGACTTCACCAATCTGGTTAAACTATTTGGTAGCGTAATGTGTGTGTTTGTTTGTTTGTTTGTTTGTTTGTTTGCATGGATGTTTAGAGCCGAATGAAATTGTGCTGATATTAACATTTTAAAGCTAATTAATTCAAATGAATGTGACTGATCGATTCAAAGACATATAACTTTGCAGAAATATCCGATGTGAAAGAAAAGGCAGCTTTCTGTTCATTTATTCTCTTGTTTATTCTCAGATTCTCTACAGTTTTCTTCCAGTTGATTTATTGTACTGATTGCGTTTCTTTAAAAAAAAAAGTGTTTAGGATGTGATTATTATTTCTCTGATAATAAATTTTGTTCATTTGCAAAGTGAAATAATATCAATACGCTTGAATAAGCTGCTGAGATGAAAAGGTGACTCTTCCACTGTAATTTCGGCTCAGATGTTGCCTCAGCATGATTTGAATGGGAATAAATCAGACTCTGATATCAAATTCGTATCTAATGTTATGCTAAGCCGAACCCGCCGGCCAGCGCAGCAGCGCTGATTTTCATCTTTGAGAGACTGGCGATTTGTAAAACCAATGTAAATAATATCAGTACAGTGTGTGGAGAATGGGAGGAAAGTAAAGTGGGTTATTTTGTTGAAATAGTTCTGCAGTCAGCCTCATGGTGGTGTAGTGGTTAGCGCTGTCGCCTCACAGCAAGAAGGTCTGGATTTGAGCCCTGTGGCCGGCGAGGGCCTTTCTGTGCGGAGTTTGCATGTTCTCCCCGTGTCCGCGTGGGTTTCCTCCGGGTGCTCCGGTTTCCCCCACAGTCCAAAGACATGCAGGTTAGGTTAACTGGTGACTCTAAATTGACCGTAGGTGTGAATGTGGGTGTGAATGGTTGTCTGTGTCTATGTGTCAGCCCTGTGATGACCTGGCGACTTGTCCAGGGTGTACCCCGCCTTTCACCCGTAGTCAGCTGGGATAGGCTCCAGCTTGCCTGCGACCCTGTAGAACAGGATAAAGCAGCTAGAGATAATGAGATGAGTTCTGCAGTCAGATTTAGATCTTTATTTATCGATCTTGCAAAATGAGACAGGATAAAAATGCACAGTACAAAGTTTAAATCCTAGGAGAGCATTTTTGAGGCAGGATTCGTAATGGCGTTTGCTCCGCACAAGCATTCAATGAGGGCTGTTATACTATTTTGTTCTTTTTCAGCCTTTTTTTTTCAGTTTACTCTGTTGTAGACTGTGTGGTTTTATTATTAATACTTATTGAGAAAAGAAGGAAAGTAGGAGGCAGGGGAAGGTAGCTCCAGTCCCAGGAAAGCCTGTGTTGGCCCTTGAATGCAATCCCACCTCTGGAGCTGTCTGACCTGTGCCATCTATAAAGTCTGTCCCTGTCTCTGCCGCTTTGATCCCTAATGTTTCCCCCTTTAGAGCTCACTCTGATGTCCTCTCGCAGGCTTGAGGGAGCCTCAGGGAACCAGGAGCTGGCGCTACACACTAACAGATGGCTGTCCATGTGTTTGTGTGCGAGTCTATGTGTGAGTGAGTGATAGCTGTGAGGCTTTCTAGCAGGATTCAGTACCCTCTCTAATGACCATAATGACAGAGTGAGATCTGAAAGCTTAACTGTTACAGAATACACACACCCACACACACATTTCTTTTGAGCACTGTAATCTGTGGGAACAGTGCTGATTATCACAGAGAACAGGCCATGTTCTGGTCATAACTATGCCAGTCTGGGCCCCTGATGTTTAATGAGGTTCAAATGGTCTCATCAAGCTCATAATCAGGTCAAGAAGTTAAAGCAGTGGCGTTAAGATGCAGAGCGAGTTAAGTGCCACATGTCACGGACATGGTTGTCAGATGACGTGTTGGAGGTGCCAGGGTTTTATGAGTGAAATAATGGGTCTGGAAATTCTGCCACTTTACACTGGAGGGTGTGTGTGCAGTCTTAAATGCAGGGTTTGTGTGTGTGTGTGTGTGTGTGTGTGTGTGTTGAGAGGTGGACAGCCTTGCTCCTGGGATGAAGATCAGACAGATTAGAATGTTAAAACTTTCAAAGAGGAGAAAGAGAACAGCCAATCAGCTCCTCCGTACTCTCAGAGCTCTCCTTCCTTCTCTGATAGAAAGTGCTACTCCTGGTCAACAGATCCGCCCCAACTCGTCCCATCAGTCAATCAGAACTCTGGTATGGGTCTTGCTACACCTGAGTGTGGGAAGGGCTAGCTGAGGTTCATGTGATTTTGCGTGGAAGACCTGCATAGCACTCTCACTTTTCTTTTTGCAGTTGAACTGATGCTTCAGTGACTGACGTTTGGACTCTGTTTATTTTCCAGGCGGCTTCAGACTCTAAACAAGTGTGCCTCCATGAAACTGGACGTCGGCTTTACTAAGAAGAGAGTAAGTTAGTAACTTATCATGATCTTGTCCAGGGCCACAACTGGTGGGTGGGGTACCGTATAAATGGACAATGTTACATAGACATCATTTGCTCACATCGAAACAATGCAAGAGGTCAAAGACTTAGCAAATGATTTCATAGGTCCCAAGTTTCCAATGTTCAAATGCTGGTCCATTTCTGAAGTGATCCTGGAGGGGAGGGGGGGTTGCCCCCAGATTTTTTTTTTTTTTAATGGCATCGAAATATGCCATTTCCAAGCATTCAGCTTATTTTTATGGTATTTATATTGATATCAAAACTTGCAGGTCTATTGTGTACCTGCTAACAGTTTATAACAGCACATGTTTAGCATCTGACAGCACCGATCAGTGTTTATTTTGATGGGATAAGAACCTTGACATTTGATCAATCACACTTAGATCTTAGATCATTACAGACATTGGGCTACTATAGGCCTACACTAGAGTCTGTCAGATGCAGATCAAGATTTTAGATACATTAAAGCTAGACGGTCTTTCAATTTCATAAAATTGGTGAAATTTAGTTCCCTCTGAAATTTGGTCATTGTGATATGTTTATTTCTGCAATATATAAAAAAAAAAACACGCCATTCTGTGGCTGGGAAGTTGAATTTGAGGAGATTCCTAAGCAAATAATGTGCATGAAATCACTTGCTTCACGCAGTCAAGCAGACAGAGGAAGTGCATGTGCGCACGCGCAGATTTACCTTCTTCTTCTTCTTCTTCATTTGGGTTTTATGGCAGCTGGCATCCACAGTGTTGCATTACTGCCATCTACAGGTTTACCTTGACCATGCACTGACAGTTCCATCATTTTGTCGTTAAACGAACAGCTGATCACACCGAGGTGCTCGTTGACCACCAATATTTATTAGTTTGGTCCTGCATTTCCTTTCCTTCACAATATAACGTCTTTTCTTCTCGCTTTCCGTTACTGTAGTCAGTCTTTCACGTTTCATTCGCATCCTCCATTTTTCTCTCCTGTTTTAAATTTGTATCCCACAATGCCTTGCATGAACAGGGAAAGCCCACCACGTGATGCATGACATAGTATCTTGAATTGGGTCATGGTGAAGCAGGAAAAAATAGCAGAGAATTTAGGGCCACATGGCCCTAAATTCACTAATTGTTCTCATCTCATCTCATCTCATTATCTCTAGCCGCTTTATCCTGTTCTACAGGGTCGCAGGCAAGCTGGAGCCTATCCCAGCTGACTACAGGCGAAAGGCGGGGTACACCCTGGGAGATGAGATGAGACTAATTGTTCTATTTAAAAAAAAAAAGTAATAAAATTGGAAGTCTGTGATTCAAATTCAGTAGATTTGGGTCCATTAAACAAAACTAATTGGGTGGTTGAGAAAATTCTTTTTATGACCTACACTTGAAAAATCTGAAAGGCAGTCTACCTTTAAAACACTGGGATATTCCCAACATATGGATCTCTGTACAAACAAGTGTTGCCAGGCAAAAGAAACCTCGCCTGGTAGCACTTATGATGAATATGAAGGAAGATATCACAAAAAAAAATAGGTACCCTATGGGTACAACCCCGATTCCAAAAAAGTTGGGACAAAGTACAAATTGTAAATAAAAACGGAATGCAATGATGTGGATGTTTCAAAATTCCATATTTTATTCAGAATAGAACATAGATGACATATCAAATGTTTAAACTGAGAAAATGTATCATTTAAAGAGAAAAATTAGGTGATTTTAAATTTCATGACAACAACACATCTCAAAAAAGTTGGGACAAGGCCATGTTTACCACTGTGAGACATCCCCTTTTCTCTTTACAACAGTCTGTAAACGTCTGGGGACTGAGGAGACAAGTTGCTCAAGTTTAGGGATAGGAATGTTAACCCATTCTTGTCTAATGTAGGATTCTAGTTGCTCAACTGTCTTAGGTCTTTTTTGTCGTATCTTCCATTTTATGATGCACCAAATGTTTTCTATGGGTGAAAGATCTGGACTGCAGGCTGGCCAGTTCAGTACCCGGACCCTTCTTCTATGCAGCCATGATGCTGTAATTGATGCAGTATGTGGTTTGGCATTGTCATGTTGGAAAATGCAAGGTCTTCCCTGAAAGAGACGTCGTCTGGATGGGAGCATATGTTGCTCTAGAGCCTGGATATACCTTTCAGCATTGATGGTGTCTTTCCAGATGTGTAAGCTGCCAGTGCCACACGCACTAATGCAACCCCATACCATCAGAGATGCAGGCTTCTGAACTGAGCGCTGATAACAACTTGGGTCGTCCTTCTCCTCTTTAGTCCGAATGACACGGCGTCCCTGATTTCCATAAAGAACTTCAAATTTTGATTCGTCTGACCACAGAACAGTTTTCCACTTTGCCACAGTCCATTTTAAATGAGCCTTGGCCCAGAGAAGACGTCTGCGCTTCTGGATCATGTTTAGATATGGCTTCTTCTTTGAACTATAGAGTTTTAGCTGGCAACGGCGGATGGCACGGTGAATTGTGTTCACAGATAATGTTCTCTGGAAATATTCCTGAGCCCATTTTGTGATTTCCAATACAGAAGCATGCCTGTATGTGATGCAGTGCCGTCTAAGGGCCCGAAGATCACGGGCACCCAGTATGGTTTTCCGGCCTTGACCCTTATGCACAGAGATTCTTCCAGATTCTCTGAATCTTTTGATGATATTATGCACTGTAGATGATGATAATTCAAACTCTTTGCAATTTTACACTGTCGAACTCCTTTCTGATATTGCTCCACTATTTGTCGGCGCAGAATTAGGGGGATTGGTGATCCTCTTCCCATCTTTACTTCTGAGAGCCGCTGCCACTCCAAGATGCTCTTTTTATACCCAGTCATGTTAATGACCTATTGCCAATTGATCTAATGAGTTGCAATTTGGTCCTCCAGCTGTTCCTTTTTTGTACCTTTAACTTTTCCAGCCTCTTATTGCCCCATCCCAACTTTTTTGAGATGTGTTGCTGTCATGAAATTTCAAATGAGCCAATATTTGGCATGAAATTTCAAAATGTCTCACTTTCGACATTTGATATGTTGTCTATGTTCTATTGTGAATACAATATCAGTTTTTGAGATTTGTAAGTTATTGCATTCCTTTTTTATTTACAATTTGTACTTTGTCCCAACTTTTTTGGAATCGGGGTTGTACATGTGGCTGCTGCTTATAAATAAAATTGTTTTCTGATCCCATGTCCATACAGTAAATATAGTTTATATATTTACTCTATGAGGCAGGAGCCACAAAAATGAAGCATAATCCAAAAACTAACAATTTAAAAATCACAAAAGTAAAATATTCCAAGTGTCTTTACTTTATATTATTCTACCTTACAGTTTTCGAAACTGAAACCTCCGTACCGAGGCTGACATACACACGCTGTCACCATGACCCAAACTCTTATTTCCCGGAAAAGGCCCGGCGCTAGAGCTCAGTGGAACCCACTTTCTCTCTGTAATAAGCATAAACATGTCTGAAAACGATTTCTTTAGTCTAGTCCATTTATTTCGAATGGTGAACCGAATTGTATACACTCACTGGCCATTTTAATCGGAACACGTGTATGCGCATGCGCAGTGCGTGACTTTTACACTCTTACATTCTCACAGCACGATGATATAGTGGCTGGCGCCTCTAAATGAGGCACTAGACACAACAAAAACGATTTTGACCTTTTTGGTGACCAGATGACTGTCAAAATGTTGGAGGTTTCATTTGAGACCAACGCTCATCTATCCTGAAAGTTTCATGAAGATTGATCCAGCCGTTTTCCCGTAATATTGTTTACAAAAAAACAAATAAACCTGACTGAAAACAATACCTCGCCCCCTGGTGGACTCCATCCCGGGCGAGGTAACCTTTCTACAAAGAGAAATTTAAGCATTAGGCCTAGATCTTGTAAATAAGTGATTAAAAATAATATATACTCACTGGGGCGGCACGGTGGTGTAGTGGTTAGCGCTGTTGCCTCACAGAAGAAGGTCCAGGTTCGAGCCCTGTGGCCGGTGAGGGCCTTTCTGTGCGGAGTTTGCATGTTCTCCCCGTGTCCGCGTGGGTTTCCTCCGGGTGCTCCGGTTTCCCCCACAGTCCAAAGACATGCAGGTGAGGTTAACTGGTGGCTCTAAATTGCCCATAGGTGTGAATGTGAGTGTGAATGGTTGTCTGTGTCTATGTGTCAGCCCTGTGATGACCTGGCGACTTGTCCAGGGTGTACCCCGCCTTTCGCCCGTAGTTAGCTGGGATAGGCTCCAGCTTGCCTGCGACCCTGTAGAAGGATAAAGCGGCTAGAGATAATGAGATGAGATGAGATATACTCACTGTGCAGAAAGCTTTGCCTGGCTGAACTTTCACAGGCTGAAAAACTTTTGTTTTAGAATACACACGCTTTCTTTTCTTGGGTGTCCTTGTACTCAGCCCATCATAATCTGACATGATTACACAAATGACCGATCATGCGTGCGAGATATAAATTACGTGTGGTAGAGATCAAATATTTATAAAGATTAACTTGTATATGTACAAGCATGCAATGATAGCCGCTGTCATACATCTGTAGGCTTGTAAACTCACGGGTCCTGCCAAAGGTTTGACCCACCAGATGCAGTTCACTTGGGAGGTCTGTGATTTTTTTTCTTAGCAAACTTGATATGATGGATATAACAACATGACTTAAGTTTAATCCCTTCAAGTGTCAACTTGTTAATCAGCTATTCATCTTCAAGCACTGAGGAGTTTCATGTTTTCGCTATGGTCATATGGGTTTCCTCCAGATTCACTGATTTTCTTCAACCCCCAAAAAATGTGCCAATAGGTGGATTGATGACTCTTATTATGAGTGTGTGTTGGTCTGGTGTCCCAGCCACGATGTTCAGTGTTCCTTTGATAGACTCAGACTCCAGGTCCTCTCATCTCATCTCATTATCTCTAGCCGCTTTATCCTTCTACAGGGTCGCAGGCAAGCTGGAGCCTATCCCAGCTGACTACGGGCGAAAGGCGGGGTACACCCTGGACAAGTCGCCAGGTCATCACAGGGCCGACACATACACACAGACAACCATTCACACTCACATTCACACCTACGGTCAATTTAGAGTCACCAGTTAACCTAACCTGCATGTCTTTGGACTGTGGGGGAAACCGGAGCACCCGGAGAAAACCCACGCGGACACGGGGAGAACATGCAAACTCCACACAGAAAGGCCCTCGCCGGCCCCGGGGCTCGAACCCAGGACCTTCTTGCTGTGAGGCGACAGTGCTAACCACTACACCACCGTGCCGCCCTACTCCAGGTCCTATACAGTCTATATATAATTTTCATTCATATTTTGTGTTATGTAAGTTTTGGACTCAGCTCTACTGTATGGGTTTTATATACAGTACTGTGTAAAAGTCTTAGGCAGCCTATTTTTCTTAGTACAAACTTTATTTTATGACTTTTGTCATATCCAGTCAGTACAAAAACATTTTAGAGTTCCAAACATTAATTTTCCAGCACAAATGTAAATGTTATCGAAAAATGTTTGGATGCCAGTAAAGAAAGCAGCATATTCCATAAGAGACACTTCTCAGACAATAAACATGATGAAGGCTACTGGGTTTTGCGGCAAAATTAAGACGCGAGTGTGATAGTCAAAGTGTCCAGAAGAACTGTGGCTGGTTCTGAAAGATGCTCAGTAAAACTTACAGCTCATTTCCTTATTAAACTGCACTAACTGTACCTGAGACTATTTCTTTTAAAGCAAAGGGTCATCTCACATCAAATATTGACTTGGTTTCATTTATTACTGTTTATTGCTTTTTATAATATTTTTAAATAGAAACATTTAATTTAATTTCATGATTTTTGAAGGCATCTTTGCTCTACAGTTGTTGTTGCTGTCTTATTTTAATGTGCAAAAAGACTTTTGCGCAATACAGTATGTGTATGTTTATGTTTATGTTTAAGTGTAGGACTGGGCCATACTTACACTACCAGTAAAACATTTGTACACATCTGTTCATAGAAGAACAGAAACATGCATTGATAAAGTGTTGAACAATTTAAAATGATTTTAGATTTTAAAATATTAACAATTTAAACTGGGTGGCACAGTGGTGTAGTGGTTTGCACTGTCGCCTCACAGCGAGAAGGTTCTGGGCTCGAGCCCAGTGGCCGACGGGGGCCTTTCTATGTGGAGTTTGCATGTTCTCCTCGTGTCTGTGTGGGTTTCCTCTGGGTGCTCTGGTTTCCCCCAAAGACATGCAGGTTAGGCTAATTGGTGGCTCTAAATTGACCGTGTGTGTGAATTGTTGTGAAGCTGCAACAGGCCTAGCAAGCCGGCGGTGGATTAAGTGTGCTCTCGATAGACACACAGCCTCGTAAGAGGCTGGCAACTGACAAGGCCAATTGGCCTACAGGGTGTCAGGAGGGGGAAAAAAACAACATACCTGACCAATAAATGAAGCTTTACACACTCTTTGCATGTTCTCGGACAGCTTCATGAGGACCTTCACCCCAGAGGCTTTTCTTAATATTCCCAACAAGGCAGAGCTTCTCACTGCTCTCATAACTTCGAAATGAAAGCTACTGTTTGGGGAAACAGTTTAATTTTAAGCAAAACTACTTCTATAAAACCACATATTTAGAGAGAGAGTTCATCTCATTATCTCTAGCCGCTTTATCCTGTTCTACAGGGTCGCAGGCAAGCTGGAGCCTATCCCAGCTGACTACGGGCGAAAGGCGGGGTACACCCTGGACAAGTCGCCAGGTCATCACAGGGCTGACACATAGACACAGACAACCATTCACACTCACATTCACACCTACGGTCAATTTAGAGTCACCAGTTAACCTAACCTGCATGTCTTTGGACTGTGGGGGAAACCGGAGCACCCGGAGGAAACCCACGCGGACACGGGGAGAACATGCAAACTCCGCACAGAAAGGCCCTCGCCGGCCACGGGGATCGAACCCGGACCTTCTTGCTGTGAGGCGACAGCGCTAACCACTACACCACCGTGCCGCCCAGAGAAGATTTTGATTCAGAAATATATTTATACGTGACCATTAACGTCATTATTTACGGTACTTTTGTCTGAAAACAATTTCCAACCTTAACGATCAGTCGTTCTTTACAACAGTATAATATATACTGTATACTGTATATGCAATCTAGTGGGTCAGAACATTTGACTGGCCGTCTAATACTGAGGTATTATACAATACCATTCTTTCTAAAGATTCCCTCAGTTGGTGTTTGATGATGGTGGTGGAAAGTACTCTGTAACATGTCTGTCTAAAAACTTTGATAGCTGAGTTGAGATCTGATTCGAAGGCCATTTAATACAGTGCCCTCCACAATTATGGCATCCCTTGTAAAGATTACTATAAAGGGTTCGAAAAAATCCATCTTTTGGTGAAGTCGCTTCATCTCACACTGAAAAAAAATGAGAAAAATCCAACCTTTAATTGAAATGAATGTATTCAGAGAAAAACAAATCCCTCATCAAGAAATAATTATTTTCAACAAAAACACGTGACACTATTATCAGCACCCCTGCATTTAATACTTTCTGCACCCTCCCTTTTCCAGGAAAACAGCACTGAATCTTCTCCGACAACATTTTATTAGGTTGGAGATACAGAGCAGGGGATCTGAGACCATTCCTCTTTACACAACCTCTCCACATCATTCAGGGTCCGAGGCCCTCTCTTGTGCTTCTCCTCTTCAGCTCAGCCCACAGGTTTTCAGGTCAGGGGACTGAGATGGCCAGGGCAGAAGTGTGATTCTGTGCTCAGTGAACCATTTTACTGTTGATTTGGACATGTGCTTCAGATCATTGTCCTGCTGGAAGGTCCAATGACGATCCAGTTTTAGTTTCCTGGCAAAGGCAGTCAGATTCTGATTTAAAGTGTCCTGATATTTCATGGAGTCCATGATGTCATGTACCCTAACAAGGCTTCCAGGGCCTTTGAAGTAAAAACAGCTGCACAACATCACAGAACCTCCACCATATTTTACAGTTTGGATCGGGTTCTTTTCATTATAGCCTTCTTATTACACCAAATCCACCTCGAGTGTTTATTGCCAAAAAGCTCAATTTCTGTTACATATTACTTGTGTTTGTGGTTAACTGACGGAAAAGGCTTTTTTCTGGCATACCTTCCAAATAATCTTTTGGCATAGAGGTGGCGTCTGATGGTGGGTTTGGAGACTTGGAAACCCCAAGATTTTGCTTTTTCTTGTAATTCACCAACACTGATCCTTGGGGATGTTTTTTTACCTCTCTTACTCTCTTCACTGTACATGGGGGCAAAACAAACTTGGGTCCTCTTCCAGGCAAGTTTGTAACAATTCCAGTTGGTGTCCACTTTTTTTATTTTTGCCCAAACAGTAGAAATGGACATTTTCAGGCAAGTAGCTTTTTTTTTTTTAAATAACATTCCCTGACTTATGAAGGTCAACACACTTCTCTCTCATTTGATTTGTGTGTTCTCTTTTTTTCCATGTTGATGGATAACTAAGGGAATTTGACCTCTGTGTCCCCTCATATTTGTTCCCCAGTTAATCAGGAAGTCCTGGATTACAGCTTGAAAGTTCCTACACACTCCATCCATCCATTATCTCTAGCCGCTTATCCTGTTCTACAGGGTCGCAGGCAAGCTGGAGCCTATCCCAGCTGACTATAGGCAAGAGGCGGGGGACACCCTGGACAAGTCGCCAGGTTATCGCAGGGCTGACACAGAGACAAATAACCATTCACACTCACACCTACGGTCAATTTAGAGCCACCAATTAGCCTAACCTGCATGCCTTTGGACTGTGGGGGAAACCGGAGCACCTGGAGGAAACCCACGCAGACACAGGGAGAACATGCAAACTACACACAGAAAGGCCCTCGCCGACTGCTGGGCTTGAACCCAGGACCTTCTTGCTGTGAGGCAACAGCGCTAACCACTACACCACCGTGCCGCCCCCTACACACTCCAATCAACTTAAAATGTATAATTTAAATGGGAAACATACTTCAGTTACTTTGTGTTCACTATCATTTCTAGGGATGCCAATAATTGTGGCACATATATTTTTGCTGAAAATTATTATTTCTTGATGAGGGATTTGTTTTTCTCTGAATAAATTTATTTCAGTTGAAGGTTGGATTTTTCTTATTTTTTCAGTGTGAGATGAAGCGACTTCACCAAAAGGTGGATGTTTTTCTACTAACCGTGACAAGGGATGTCAATAATCATGGAGGGCAGTGTATGATTTACATTATTTTCTCATCAAAACTTTTAGTGAGTCCTCATGCAAAACGTCCTCCGCAGCCACCAGTTCTTTCGGTTTAATTTGTCACTCATTTGTATTTTCCACACAATTCTTGAAGGTCATTTTCATTTCCTTTACAACCCTGTGGATAAACACACTTGTCTCTTGCAGAGCGAGGACTCGGATGAGGACGACCTGCTGGCCATCAGCAACAGATGGACATTTGAGTGGAACAGCCGCCGCTGGTCTCGCCTGCAGGACGTCGACCTCATCCTGGGGGCAAGAGATCGGCGGAGGACTGTGAGCAGTGAAAGTGTCCTGACCGATCTGAGTGAACCTGAGATCTGCTCGCTGCACAGTGAGGACTCACTGTCTGTCATGCCTGAGTCTGCATCCTTCAGCCCACTAAGCATGCACCAGTACCAAGACCTGCCTCGCTACAACACGCTTCCTGCAAAGAGCGGTAGACACGGGCGCACACGCGCCAAAGACTTCCTTCGGCGGATGGAGACTCTGGGCCGCTCATGGGGGGCATTGCGGGCATGTCCAGAGCGGCGTTCTATGACAATTAGTGGGCCGATTCTGCAGAGTGAACCGGAGGCTCTACGAACACTACGCTGCATCCAAATTTTTAATGGAGAGCCAGGTGATCCTGAAAACACACCCACTGCTAGCAACTGCCCATCCATTTTCACTACCAGTAAGGAGGCGAGCCAGTCTGAGACCGATGAAAGCATTGAGAGCACACCCAACTTGAAGGAGCATATTCCAGAAGCACACAATCCCAGCAAGCATGCAGGCATGTATCTGGAAAATCTGGAAGTGTTTTCGCATGACACCCAGAGGAGGAAATCAGTCGAACAAAATTGCAGGAATGAATTTCATTCCTATGAGGATCTGATGGTACACATCCCAAAGGACCACAAACCTGGGACTTTTCCCAAAGCACTGTCCATAGAGAGTTTGACTCCAGCCAATGGTGAGGGAGGGAAATGGAGGGCTCAAGAATCACAGCAGCATCAGCAACTGAGGAACAGGAAATGGGCAGGGCGAGAGAACCGACCCATGACACGCTGCTGCCCACGAAGCAGCCGCATTAGCATTTATGACAACGTACCAGGTTCACACTTGTATGCCAGCACTGGAGATCTGATGGACCTCGAGAAGGAGGAAGACCTGTTCCCGCACCTGGATGACATCCTGCAGCACGTGAACGGCCTGCAGCAAATCGTGGATCACTGGTCCAAAAACGTGTTGCCTGAGGGAGAAGGAGAGAGGGATGGGGGGCGGGACCATGCAATGAAGGATGCTCAGTCTTCCAGTCAGATAACATTGGATTTTGAAGGGACCTCAGTGAACACACCTAGTGATGGAGACAGAGATGGAGTGTCTTTGAACGAAACAGATGCTTCAAGCACAAGAGAGAGGCGGGACTCAGGCGTTGGTGCTTCGCTCACTCGGCCTCGGTAAAAGATCATTCCTTTGTAGCTGAATAAATCGTAATTTTATTTTTCATGTATTTCACATTAAGATTAATGTAATAGAGCAGCCCAGATAACAGTACATTCATGCCACACTCACATGCCACTTGATTTTTTTTTTCATATGCTTTAATTAGGTACTGATCTATTTTGTCCAATCTCAAATTTTATCCTGACAATCAGAAACCATAGCACTATCACTTCTACCACAAATGAGTGACCAGAGAGTTATTAAACTAACAATATTGTCTTTTTTTAATAGTGGCATTGTGTTTGAAAATGATTTCTATGTAGTTATTAGACATTTTCTCAAGTAGTTTTTTTAGTTTTATGAGCATTATTATGGACATGTTTCTTGTCTTAATTTATAGAGAATATTACATGGCTATGCGAAGATATGAAGTTTATCTTTGAGTGGTGAACATATTCATGAGTGAGCAAAGCGAACGAGTGAAAATATTTTCATCATGAAAAGATAAATTTCATATCTTCATGCCACCATCTAAATGGTCTTTATATTATATGGACACATCCATAAAAAATACGCAAGTTAATCAAAAGAATTTTAATTTTGAACCGGTTCACCATTTTGACAACATTGAGTCAGTGGGAAAACACTGGGAGTAACGTCATCGGAGTGAAATATCAGGAATTATTATACATACAGGACACTTTTTCAATGGAATAAAAACATATTCTATTCCCTTCTAGCGGGTTTCATTCATTTGCTTTGATAGCATGCAATATTGTTAGCATATCGCTTATCCTACGTGTACAACCCCGATTCCAAAAAAGTTGGGACAAAGTACAAATTGTAAATAAAAACGGAATGCAATGATGTGGAAGTTTCAAAATTCCATATTTTATTCAGAATAGAACGTAGATGACATATCAAATGTTTAAACTGAGAAAATGTATAATTTAAAGAGAAAAATTAGGTGATTTTAAATTTCATGACAACAACACATCTCAAAAAAGTTGGGAAAAGGCCATGTTTACCACTGTGAGACATCCCCTTTTCTCTTTACAACAGTCTGTAAACGTCTGGGGACTGAGGAGACAAGTTGCTTAAGTTTAGGGATAGGAATGTTAACCCATTCTTGTCTAATGTAGGATTCTAGTTGCTCAACTGTCTTAGGTCTTTTTTGTCGTATCTTCCGTTTTATGATGCGCCAAATGTTTTCTGTGGGTGAAAGATCTGGACTGCAGGCTGGCCAGTTCAGTACCCGGACCCTTCTTCTACGCAGCCATGATGCTGTAATTGATGCAGTATGTGGTTTGGCATTGTCATGTTGGAAAATGTAAGGTCTTCCCTGAAAGAGACGTCGTCTGGATGGGAGCATATGTTGCTCTAGAACCTGGATATACCTTTCAGCATTGATGGTGTCTTTCCAGATGTGTAAGCTGCCCATGCCACACATACTAATGCAACCCCACACCATCAGAGATGCAGGCTTCTGAACTGAGCGCTGATAACAACTTGGGTCATCCTTCTCCTCTTTAGTCCGAATGACACGGCGTCCCTGATTTCCATAAAGAACTTCAAATTTTGATTCGTCTGACCACAGAACAGTTTTCCACTTTGCCACAGTCCATTTTAAATGAGCCTTGGCCCAGAGAAGACGTCTGCGCTTCTGGATCATGTTTAGATACGGCTTCTTCTTTGAACTATAGAGTTTTAGCTGGCAACGGCGGATGGCACGGTGAATTGTGTTCACAGATAATGTTCTCTGGAAATATTCCTGAGCCCATTTTGTGATTTCCAATACAGAAGCATGCCTGTATGTGATGCAGTGCCGTCTAAGGGCCCGAAGATCACGGGCACCCAGTATGGTTTTCCGGCCTTGACCCTTACGCACAGAGATTTTTCCAGATTCTCTGAATCTCTTGATGATATTATGCACTGTAGATGATGATATGTTCAAACTCTTTGCAATTTTACACTGTTGAACTCCTTTCTGATATTGCTCCACTATTTGTTGGCGCAGAATTAGGGGGATTGGTGATCCTCTTCCCATCTTTACTTCTGAGAGCCGCTGCCACTCCAAGATGCTCTTTTTATACCCAGTCATGTTAATGACCTATTGCCAATTGACCTAATGAGTTGCAATTTGGTCCTCCAGCTGTTCCTTTTTTGTACCTTTAACTTTTCCAGCCTCTTATTGCCCCTGTCCCAACTTTTTTGAGATGTGTTGCTATCATGAAATTTCAAATGAGCCAATATTTGGCATGAAATTTCAAAATGTCTCACTTTCGACATTTGATATGTTGTCTATGTTCTATTGTGAATACAATATCAGTTTTTGAGATCTGTAAATTATTGCATTCCGTTTTTATTTGCAATTTGTACTTTGTCCCAACTTTTTTGGAATCGGGGTTGTATTATGTCACTCTACCCAATGGAGAATGAGCGTTGAATATGGTTTACGATATTGCATGGTTGTCAAGACAACATGACATCACATGTCAGAGTTGATGCGAATATTCACTGAGAGAGTTTTCGGCTGCGCATGCGCACAAGTGTTTCTTTGTTCACCAGGGAAGAGAAAGACGCGTCGAATACCCGAAAGGTTACCAAAACTTCATTAGATATTTGTCACGCATATTTACAAGAGAAAAACATACCAACGGACATAAAAAAACTGGACAAGAGACACGTTGGAGACATAAAACTTCTGCGTTAACAAGCGACTGTGACAATTTGTAAACAACCATGGCCGCGGTTTGCTTCATTAAATATGGAATATTTTGAGAGAATTTTTAAAGAGAAAGACGTGTTGAACACTTGAAAGGGATGCGTATGTATAATAAATGTGTCGCTCAAATCCGCAATGTATTTCATATGAAAAATATGAGTTTTTCAACACGAGAAGATAAACTTCATATCTTCAAGCCAACGTGTGATTTTCTTTTTATAGACATTCACAAGGGCGGCACGGTGGTGTAGTGGTTAGCGCTGTCGCCTCACAGCAAGAAGGTCCGGGTTCGAGCCCCGTGGCCGGCGAGGGCCTTTCTGTGTAGAGTTTGCATGTTCTCCCCGTGTCTGCGTGGGTTTCCTCCGGGTGCTCCGGTTTCCCCCACAGTCCAAAGACATGCAGGTTAGGTTAACTGGTGACTCTAAATTGACCGTAGGTGTGAATGTGAGTGTGAATGGTTGTCTGTGTCTATGTGTCAGCCCTGTGATGACCTGGCGACTTGTCCAGGGTGTACCCCGCCTTTCGCCTGTAGTCAGCTGGGATAGGCTCCAGCTTGCCTGCGACCCTGTAGAACAGGATAAAGCAGCTAGAGATAATGAGATGAGATGAGACATTCACAAACAAAAAAGTACCCAAATTTATCAAAACAATTCATCGATATCCTCATGAGTGGCATAGAGAGCTTTATGTCATGGTTTTGGTTCTGCATGTCCCAAATGGAGCTCGTATGAAAAATACGAGTGGTGTATTTCCCAGTAAAACACTCGTGTCCATATAATATATTTGTTTATTGCATAATAATTATATGATATCCGTGTATATTATGGTATATTTTTGGACAACGATTTTGGATTCTAGTCTCAGGTGGCCCAGCTTCAGGATGTCCAATCGCCTCAGCCAATCAGGAACTTCATTACAAATCTCCAGCCAGTCAGCAGGTCAGCTCAGCTTGTTGCAGAAGTTCTCACTGCTGCGCCTTACAGCCATCATGGAGAAATATTCAATGTCCAATAAGCATGGCTGGACATGGTAAGTGATACAGTAATTTACCAGATTATTTTCTATTTCTTACATTTAATATATTTATCTATCCATATACAGTGGTGCTTGAAAGTTTGTGAACCTTTAGAATTTTCTATATTTCTGCATAAATATGACCTAAAACATCATCAGATTTTCACACAAGTCCTAAAAGTAGATAAAGAGAACCCAGTTAAACAAATGAGACAAAAATATTATGCTTGGTCATTTATTTATTGAGGAAAATGAGCCAATATTACATATCTATAAGTGGCAAAAGTATGTGAACCTCTAGGATTCGCAGTTAATTTGAAGGTGAAATTAGACTCAGGTGTTTTCAATCAATGGGATGGCAATCAGGTGCAAGTGGGCACCCTGTTTTATTTAAAGAACAGGGATCTATCAAAGTCTGATCTTCACAACACATGGTTGTGGAAGTGTATCATGGCACGAACAAAGGAGATTTCTGAGGACCTCAGAAAAAGCGTTGTTGATGCTCATCAGGCTGGAAAAGGTTACAAAACCATCTCTAAAGAGTTTGGACTCCACCAATCCACAGTCAGACAGATTGTGTAGAAATGGAGGAAATTCAAGACCATTGTTCCCCTCCCCAGGAGTGGTCAACCAACAAAGATCACTCCAAGAGCAAGGCGTGTAATAGTTGGCGAGGTCACGAAGGACCCCAGGGTAACTTCTAAGCAACTGAAGGCCCCTCTCACATTGGCTAATATTAATGTTCATGAGTGCACCATCAGGAGAACACTGAACAAAAATGGTGTGCATGGCAGGGTTGCAAGGAGAAAGCCACTGCTCTCCAAAAAGAACATTGCTGCTCGTCTGCAGTTTGCTAAAGATCACGTGGACAAGCCAGAAGGCTATTGGAAAAATGTTTTGTGGATGGATGAGACCAAAATAGAACTTTTTGGTTTAAATGAGAAGCGTTATGTTTGGAGAAAGAAAAACACTGCATTGCAGCATAAGAACCTTATCCCATCTGTGAAACATGGTGGTGGTAGTATCATGGTTTGGGCCTGTTTTGCTGCATCTGGGCCAGGACGGCTTGCCCTCATTGATGGAACAATGAATTCTGAATTATACCAGCGAATTCTAAAGGAAAATGTCAGGACACCTGTCCATGAACTGAATCTCAAGAGAAGGTGGGTCATGCAGCAAGACAACGACCTTAAGCACACAAGTCATTCTTCCAAAGAATGGTTAAAGAAGAATAAAGTTAATGTTTTGGAATGGCCAAGTCAGAGTCCTGACCTTAATCCATTCGAAATGTTCGAAATGTTCCATGTGAGGAAACCCACCAACATCCCAGAGTTGAAGCTGTTCTGTACGGAGGAATGGGCTAAAATTCCTCCAAGCTGGTGTGCAGGACTGATCAACAGTTACCGCAAACGTTTAGTTGCAGTTATTGCTGCACAAGGGGGTCACACCAGATACTGAAAGCAAAGGTTCACATACTTTTGCCACTCACAGATATGCAATACTGGATCATTTTCCTCAATAAATAAATGACCAAGTATAATATTTTTGTCTCATTTGTTTAACTGGGTTCTCTTTATCTACTTTTAGGACTTGTGTGAAAATCTGATGACGTTTTAGGTCATATTTGTGCAGAAATATAGACAATTCTAAAGGGTTCACAAACTTTCAAGCACCACTGTATATGGATAGATGAATAGATAGATCAGTTTGTTACTTCAGACTTTTTATTACAGATTTTGTTACTTTTTTTTTTACAATATTAGACTGATCCGCAAGTAGTCATGCTAATCGAGGCGGATCAGTCATATTAAATATTAAGTAAATTATCATAAATCAGGAAAGGAAAAAAAAGAATACAAAGAGAAAAAATGTATATATCATATAAAAATAATAATTTAAAAAGCCTACAAAGAAATTGGAATTGTTACAATTGAACAAGAAGAAAAAGTAATTGATTCGGAGACAAGATAAACATAACTATAAAGGCACCATTTATCAAGGCAGAAAAAAAATCAAAATCGTTGATTCTTTAGAACTGCACTGATTTGAGAGATATCAATGTAATCGTCATATTTAAAAAGATTATCGATCAGGGCAGTATGCAGTTTTACTTTAAATTGTTTTTTGAATGCTTTCTTAATAACACTGGTAGATCATTCCACACCCTTACTCCTACTCTAGAAAATGCATTAACATTGCATTTCTAGTCTAGATTTTTTTTATGTAAAAGTTCTTGAAAGTCAAAGACCGAGTACTGTGTGAATAGATGCTGCTGATATCAGTGAAAAGATTTAATATATTGGTTGGGGCAATCCTGTTTCGAATGTCATGCATTAGACAGCATACAGATTCAAAGTATAGGAATTTTACAGGCAAAATATCAGCATCAACAAAAAGTGGTACTGCATGCTAATTTCTTTTTGCAAAAGACATAAAGCGCAGGGCACGTTTTTGTAAGATGAAAACCTTATTTAAATAATGTTTACTGGCAAGGCCCCACACTGTAACAGCATAAGATATCTCATCTCATCTCATTATCTGTAGCCGCTTTATCCTGTTCTACAGGGTTGCAGGCAAGCTGGAGCCTATCCCAGCTGACTAGGGGCGAGAGGCAGGGTACACCCTGGACAAGTCGCCAGGTCATCACAGGGCAGCATAAGATATGTATGGAAAAATCAGAGACTGATAAATTCGATGTAGTGTCTTAAAAGGTACAAAGTGCCTGAGTTTAGCAATCATTCCAACAATTTTACTTTGTGGTTATATGTTCAATATGGTATTTAAAGGTGAGATTACTATCAATAAAGATTCCAAGATATTTAACATAATCTTTACACTCGAGGTTGACAGGTTTGCCTTTTTCATTTTCATATATTAATATTTTAGGTTAGAACGATAATTTCTTTTGATTATGGGCGAAAGATGACATAATTTGATTTCTTAATATTTAAGGTTAATCTGTTTGCTGTGAGCCAGCTAAAGACCTTGGAGAGTTCGCTATTTACAAGAGTTTCTATAGATTTTATATTCTTATCAGCATAAAGGATACTCGTATCATCAGCAAAAAGAAAAAAAAACTCAACTTATCAGAGCAGTACTGCATATCGTTCATATATATATCAAGAACAGAAGGGGTCCAAGGATTGACTCCTGAGGCACTCCGCAAGTGATAGTAGACTGCTCAGATATAAGACTCTTAATTTCCGTGGTTTGTTTAGGATTGGTCAAATATGAGGAAAACCAATTATTGATTATTCCCCGAAAGCCATAGAATTTTAACTTATCTAATAAAATGTCGTGGTCAACAGTATCAAAGGCTTTTTTCAAGTCAAGAAATATACCACAAGAAAACAGGTGCTTATCCATATATGCTTGTATCGAATTAATTATATCCAATATTGCATGCTGAGTAGAATGAGATTTACGAAAACCATATTGCTCATATTGAGCAGTCCTCATTCCTCAATAAAGGAAGCCATACAAGCATACATTAACTTTTCAAAAATTCTGTTGAAGTTCAATAAAAAAGATATGGGCCTATAATTGTTTGGGTCATACTCATCATCAAATTTAAAAACTGGAACTATTTTTGACAGTTTTAATTTAGCTGGATAGACTCCCTGGTCGACAGACAAGTTTAAAAGTAAAGCTAAAGGCTGACTAACAATATTACTCACGCATTTTAGTAACTGTGTTGGGCATGAATAGAGGCCATAGGTTTTGTTATCAGGAATGGAAATAATTTCCATTCGTTCCTCATCAGCTGTTACCGGCCAAAACAAGAAGGATGACTGGAGTGATTTGGATTTAGTGAGAAAATTTCTAAAATTTTGATGTGTCGAGGGGAGGTTTACAGCTAAACGACGACCCACAGACGCAAAATGGTTATTTAAAATGTTAGAGATACGTAAGGGATCCTTTATTGTTATTAGGATCTTTAAGGGAACTAGGGTGCTTTGAAGCTTTTGTTTTTCGCTGCAATAAAGTATTAATTCCCTCCCAAGTTTTTTTTTTATATTTGCAATGTTATTCTCAAAATACCTAAAATAATATTCCTTTTTACTTAATCGAATTAAAGTGTTAATTTTATTTCGATAATATTTATACCTGCTAGTATCGCCACAGGCATACAATTTATTTTTTATCTTTATTGAAGTTCTTATACCTTTAGTAAGCCAGGGTTTAGCTAATTGTTTTAATTTTCTCTTTGACAGAGAGAATATGAATAAAACACGATGGGGGATATATAACCACTCCAGAAAAATACTGGATAACCATCCCAATCTCCAATATAATCAATCACAACACATCTTAAAGTGTTTATTCTTTTTATACCACTTTTTTTTTTGCTAACAATTAATTTTTTTTATTAATTAAAGAATGAAACTTTTTACTATCAGGTTACAGTTACATTTAATGTTGTGGAAGGTCTGCAAAACTAGTTTGCTCCTGTGATACTAATTACTAGGCCCTAATGGAATGTCTTGCAGTTTCTTGCTGTGGCTCTTGCTAAATGCTGTCTGTTTTGAATGTGGTTTTTGATTAGCATGAAATGTAAACTTTAGGGGCTGATCTATAGCTGGCCGACCGTGAGCTGGCCTAGTGGTTAGCGTGTCTCGACTGGGAGATTGCGAGTTCTACTCGTGGTCGGATCATACCAAAGACCAATGCCAGGGTGGCCCTATATTTAGCCAGGACCATCCCCGGCCCAAACCATCAATGGTGGCCTGCTTGGAGCATGGGGAAAATAATTTTCACTAATTTTGGTCACTGATCTTATTCTTGCATTAATCATCAATTCAACTGCACTCTGCATTTTCACATGGCAGCCCAGACGCCAACAGCATCGCAGCAGATTAAATAGGCGCTACCAAATAAGGAAATTCTCCCCTCCCCTCTATTGCAGTTGGTTTGGTCCAAGACTCCTCCTCTGTATTGTGGGGAACTTAAACAACATTGGCACGAAACAGCGCGCGTCAGTGATGGAGGGCAGAAAGAGGCCAGGTGGAACCGAAAGGGCGAAGCTTAAAAAAAGGAAGGAGGTGGCAGCAAAATGTGCCAAATTGACAGATATGTTCTCAAGACCAGCTGGTAGGTTATGAAAGATATGGAGTATGATAACCCTGTTTGTCGATTTTATCAGTCTATGCTAGGCCTATAATGTGTCGATAGTTTGCGATGTCAATTCAGCTTTTTGATGTCATGTGAAATCTCGCAATTTACACGGTATAGATGTGGTGTATGTCTTAATTCTAAGAAGAACCGGACATTGCTTTACATCCCAGTTATTAACAATTTTAGATGAACAGGTCCCAAATGTGCTGTTGCGCGTTATTTCCTCATCCAGCCTATTTCATCTCGCTGTCACACCGTGCATTTCCACAGGCGTGCGCACATTGTGGTTATGAACACATAGGCCTAGAAGTCATATCTGATGTTAAATAATTGTTGTTAAATATATAACTTAGAAGAGGTGTATGCGTATGCCAATATTCTAAGCAGAATCGAACACTTGCTTTAGCCTACATTTCATTTAACCATTTTTGAGTTGCCTAATGCGCCCTCATGCTTTATCTGCCGGTTGCTGAGTACCCAGCATTGTCGATTTGCCATTATTTTCGAGGCGTATGCGGCATGTAATGCACAAGCATTGGTTCAAATGCACGCGAGAACCTATATTGTTAAAGTGAAGTGAAGTTTACCTGAATTTAAACCAAATAAAAAGCATTGTGAAAGAACAGTTATTTGTTTTATCTTTTTTAATGTACTCAAATTCCTCCTCCATTTCAAAGTGGCCTGAATGTGAATTAAACTCCCGGACTGAAAACAGGGCCCACTCCGGCCCTGCCAAAGACCATCATAAAAATGGTACCTACTGCCATCTGGCAAGGCACGCTGTGATACAGATGTGAGTGAGGATGAATCAAACTCTTGCGGTTACCAGAGGACCAGCCCCTCAATGTAACCCTAGCTATATAATGGGGGAGAAGCCGAGGGCTAGTGAAACGGAGATCGGCGCCTCACCCATGCACATCAAGGAGTTGGGTAGTACTGGGACAGGAGACTGCCTGGGAAGACCAGATCCTGGCACAAGAGGGACTTTGACTTTGACTATAGCTGGCCACATACTTCAAAATAAAAAAAAGACGAGACCAAAAATGACCACTGCTGAACAAACGTTTATAACAAAACCTTATAAATACCTAAACAACTTGCAATGCATCTTTCTAGAACACTCCAAACTGCTAAGGGCATAGAGTGGTTTTTGTGTGGCCTGTGAGGTGAACTGATGTCATGGCAGTACATGGGCCTCACTTTGAATCTCCTTGGAGACTTGATAGACTTTGAGAGACCTCAAACTTTTTTTTTTAAATTTAAACATGCTCCTATTCTCCTGTCTCCTCCCACTATTGTTCCATTAATGATTTACCCTTAATGAGTTTCACAGTAGGCGGCACGGTGGTGTAGTGGTTAGCACAGTTGCCTCACAGCAAGAAGGTCCTGGGTTCAGCTGGCGAGGGCCTTTCTGTTTGGAGTTTGCATGTTCTCCCCGTGTCTGCGTGGGTTTCCTCCACGTGCTCCGGTTTCCCCTACAGTCCAAAGACATGCAGGTTAGGTTAACTGGTGACTCTAAATTGACCGTAGGTGTGAATGTGAATGGTTGTTTGTCTATGTGTCAGCACTGCGATAACCTGGCGACTTGTCAAGGGTGTACCCCGCCTTTCGCCCATAGTCAGCTGGGATAGGCTCCAGCTTGCCTGCGACCCTGTAGAACAGAATAAGCAGCTACAGATAATGGATGGATGGATGGAAGTTTCACAGTAATTGTTTTCTACATAACAGATCATCATTATAGGTTATCATAATATAGATTATCGTAAGATAGATTATATCTATAATATAGATTATATCTATATTATATGTAGACAACTTCAGGTACCTATGGTCATTGTTGTTTAGCTAGAAGGAAGGCACTTATATGGTCTGCATTCTAGAAGTTGGAACAAATTTCCATTGCAAAATCAGGCTTTTTCACTCTACCTGCATCATTGTTCTCCTGTATGGATGCAACTCTTGGGTGATCTCTGGCGGTATGGAGAAGAAAATTGACTCCTTTGCTGCATCATGCTCTCGAATTATGATGAATATCAAGCGCACAGATCATGTCAGAAACACCAGGTTATATGAGAAGACCAACACAGATTCTCTCATACATCTTGTAAGATCATGACAATTCTGGTTTCTGGGCCACATCTTAAGAATGCCACAAGGTACACCCTTTACTGCCCACCGCATGGCAAGAGGAAACCCGGCTGACAAAGATTGTTATAATTCCCATCCATCCAGAGGCTGCCCGGAGACAGTGACAACGTACTAGACATGCTTGTAGTACTTGAGTCCAGGACTTGGATTCGAGTCCAACTCGTGCCCTAATTTTAAGGACTTGTGACTTAACTCAGACTTGAGCACTGATCACTTGGTCTTGGACTCAGCCTTGTGGCATTAGGCCTCAGAAAATAGGAGACAAGGACTCAGATTTTTTCTTAATATTTTTTGGTAACATGCCATAATAATTTGGCATAAGATATTTATATCTAGGGGCGGCACGGTGGTGTAGTGGTTAGCGCTGTCGCCTCACAGCAAGAAGGTCTGGGTTCGAGCCCCGTGGCCGGCGAGGGCCTTTCTGTGCAGAGTTTGCATGTTCTCCCCGTGTCCGCGTGGGTTTCCTCCGGGTGCTCCAGTTTCCCTCACAGTCCAAAGACATGCAGGTTAGGTTAACTGGTGACTCTAAATTGACCGTAGGTGTGAGTGTGAATGGTTGTCTGTGTCTATGTGTCAGCCCTGTGATGACCTGGCGACTTGTCCAGGGTGTACCCCGCCTTTCGCCTGTAGTCAGCTGGGATAGGCTCCAGCTTGCCTGCGACCCTGTAGAGCACATGAATTAAAGTTTTCCGTCGCTATGACAGATTTCCGTCAACTGAGAGCGCTAAAGGTCAATAATGAGAGTGATGCAGATCCGAGGGAAAAGGGGGGGGGGGGGGGGGTAGGCCCATAGGTCTGACACCGATGTGATTTAGAACTTCACCAAGCTGCTGTGATTGCCTGTTGTTGAACCCTTTCTTGTGCTATGTTTGAGTATATGTAAAGGAATAAGTTGTTGCGCTAGATAGGCATAAATAAATACAGCCTCCGCTACTGTCTAGTCCCGGGGAGGCTCGGCGTGGGCCACTGATGAAACTATTTGGCTGTCCTACTACTAGGCAACTAGGTTACTTGTCTACTACTAATACTAGGCCTTTTGTAGTAGTAGTAATAATGATATTTGCCTATTGAAAGGTGATCAGGTGAAAAGTTGAAGCCGCAGCAAGACCTTTGCTATTAAGCCTTTTGTAGGCTTCGGCAGACAGCGTTCTGGAAAGGCTGTGTTTTTCTTTGGTTTGATTAGCCTACAATTTAATCTTTAAACATTATGGTTTCAGCAGTTCGCTTAAACATTGGAGGCTGTAGAGTCGGGCTGCAAGATTTCCTGACACTTGTTTAAGATGCCAAACTTCATAGTAAGGAGAAAATAATTCCACAGTATTTAGTGCCTCGTCAGTCTCAAAAATTAATAGTGAAGGACCAACGCGAATTAAGTCCCAAAAAACATCTCGTAGGCCTATATTTTACATTTTCAAAAAAGTCCGGAATTGGAAGTCGGTCAGTGGAGTGTAATGAAGTGTCTCATTCACTAAGCACAAAAGGTCGGAAAACAGTGGAGAAAACAGCTATTGCTTAAATAGGCTACTAATGGTTTACATTAGTAATTTAATGTATGTGACAAATAAATTAATTGATTAAATAGATAAAGAAGCGAATACTCCGAAGCTCAAAATTCAGGAAAGTGGTGTCGCAAGTGCACAAGAACAGTTATTTGAAAGTTAACCTAATGAATTTGTGCGTGCGCATGCGATTTCATGAAGAACCGGGACAATTGGCATTCGGTGAAAGATTCACACCTATGACTCATTATATTCGCACACGCCCTCTCGCCCACTGTTGCTTCGTTTTCTCGATTTACACGAGCGTCTGAAGATGGAGTTTTCAGAAATCTCCACTCTGCCCAGAGTTTGTGAAGTAGCTGTTTTCAGTGACTGAAACCTCCGTATAGGTGTGAATGAGAGGTGCAACCGAATAAATAAATGTGTCTTTTTTATCTGGCTACATGTAGGCTATCACTGCGCAAAGCCTCTAATGTTGAAATGGTAGTAATATTTGTTAAAATAATAGTAGGCTAATTTCCACATTAATCGGTAAAATGGCACAAGGGTTGTGATGGGGGGATGGCCGTTTTATAAGGGGGATGATTTGAGATTTTTATTTCAGAAGGGGGATGCCTCCCCCCTCAACTCGGCCATATTTCACCTGATATAGGCCCTTCGATTTCCATCACTAGAGTGCGTCAAATTACTTTCGGTTTTGACAGCATGGACGCGCTTCTTTTAAATGAAGGCACAGATGTCTCAGACATCGACAAAACGGTAAAGAATAAGTGGAGATGGGCTTGGCGAAATGAAATGGGCGATAATGCCAAGCCATTTAGTTCATGGTGCAAAAAGATGAAAATGGCAGGTGTGTGCTTTTGTGTAGTTTGCCATAAAAAAAAAGTCTATGGAAGCAATGGCAAAAAACTAGATGCCTTTGGCTTCACTGCGAAGAAGCAGAAAAAGTGAACTTTCACTTTACTTTTCTTGCAAGTTCTTTCTGTTCCACTCTTTTGAAAGCATGGTTCAAGTTCGACTGCACTTGCACTTTTCTCTTAACCACTGTTGTGCATTACTAAAGTATTGTTGAAATAAATTTGCACTTTGTGCTGAAAACTTGATGTTTCATCATTTATAGCCAGTAATGACAATGGTAAAGTCTTGCCTTAGCTTTAGTCATTGTTAAAATTATGTAAATGTACTATAAGTAGGGGCCGAGGGGTAGGGTATTAGGCAGAAAAAGAAATTTACCAGTCAAAAATAATATTTTATATAATCCTGATAAGCGCCGCAGGTGCGAAGACGAGCGCTGCAAGCGCGAAGTCCCTCTAGGGGGGTCTGGGGGCATGCCCCCCCAGAAAATTTTTGAAATTTAGACTTCATTTCCTGCATTCTAGGACATTTTCAGGGTGAAATGGCGTGTAATTTTTGATCAGAAATATTGCATATTTTTACTTTGTATTTTTTTCAGTTTCACTCCTGAATGTATCAGATGTATGTATGGTGTTTGATTTGGTAACAAAAGTGAAAAGAAAATAAACAACAATGAATTGTATATAATCTTTTGATCTAGTTACAGTATTTAATAAAAAAAAAAAAAACCAACAGTATTCTATTTTACCATACCCCAATGAACCCCCCTTGTTAATCAATGTATCACACATACCTTTTCTGTCTTTTTGTGGAAAAACGAATCAGTTTTTGTCACATTCAATTTGGGGCGTTTGTTGGGATTCATCTTGATCCAGAAGAGTGAGTCAGCAAAAAAAAATGTGGTTCTCCCGCCAAGAAAGAGGAAACTACAACGCAGGGTGTTTGGCAATTTTCGACCAATCAGAATTCGCGATTTATTCAGTCCGCATGTTACAAGATTCAGTGCGGGCCAAAATGGCGGAAACGATGAAATATTCTGATTTTTCATTTCAAGTTTTCAGTATTTTTCGTATTAAACTGTGTTTCTTACGATTTGTAAATGATGGCGGAACCACACACGGACTGGCCATCGGGAGTAGCGGGAGTTTTCCCAGTGGGCTGGTGGTTCAGTGTGGGCCAGCGGAGAAAAAAAAAAAAAAAACAGTTGCGCGCTGGCCTTTAATATGATAAGCAATGTTAACAGTTTCTTTAACAAACTGTTAACATTGCTTATCATATTAAAGGCCAGCGCGCAACTGTAATAAGCAATGTTAACAGTTTGTTAAAGAAACTGTTAACATTGCTTATCATATTAAAGGCCAGCGCGCAACTGTTTTTTTTTTTTTTTTCTCCGCCGGCCCACGCTGAACCACCAGCCCACCGGGAAAACTCCCGCTACTCCCGATGGCCAGTCCGTGTGTGGGCGGAACATAACTGGATTTATCGGACGACATGTGGGAGTATTCATGTGCGAAAATTTTCGGCATTATCGTCTGTGTGTATACTTGCCCGTTGAAATCGGCAATCACCCGTCAAATTTACGGGTGGACGGGTCTCTGCCTAATACCTTACCGAGGGGACAATGGACAACACGGCGTTTTAAAATTTGACGCATCGCTGATGTGGTAGGGGCCAACGACATGGAGCTTTTTTTTTCAGTCAGATGATTTTTTTTTTTGCTTTAATCCATGAGAGCAGGATAAAGCGGCTAGAGATAATGAGATGAGATAATTTTGTACTAATTTCGTGTAAGAGTGTCACACCTGCGCGTGCATCAGATAGACTCTTGGGCACACTCTGGACAGTGCGCGCGTGTGCGGGCGCCGTAAACGAGTCACATCTGCACAGGATTAAGGTGCAATCAGCGCGCCTATATAAAAACTGTGAAAACACACTTACTTTGCAAAGAATTGACTTGTGTTGCTGACACATTGCCAAGCCTTATTTCCTTGTTTGGTTTCCTGATCCCTGATTTCCTGTTTCTCGTCTTTGATTCTGCCGAGTCTATGATAGCCTGTTTGTGCCTCGCTCGACCTATTGCCTGTTTCACTGTTTTACGATTTTGCCTGCCATTCTGGATTGTTTACCAGTTTTCACTTGTATTAATAAACACACCTTCTGCACTTGCATCCATCTTCCAACCATCTCTGACAGAATACTTTGCACTCCCTGACAAAGAGAATGCACATTCACCTGTTCATACGTCATGTTCAGTAACAAACTAATGTTAATGGTGCTAAAACAGCCACTGTCAAATGGTGCGGTTGGAGTCTTGGACTTGACTTGGACTCGACTCGAATTTTTTTTTTTTTAATGACTTGGACTTGACTCAGACTTGAACACTGGGGACTCAAGACTGGATTCGGACTCAAGGTTTAGTGACTCAACTACAAAACTGGTACTTGATCAAGATGCTGTCGTAAAACTTGCTGAAGACAGAGTAGGATGGAGAAACGTTGTGGTCACCTGCTCTGTAGCTGATTGATGATGATGATGATGATGATGATATCTTTCAAGCACTACCTTGCCTCGCTAGCTACAGTAGTCTTTCTAATACTTACCTGACTTACCACAATACAGGGCTTTGAACCGGTTCAAGGAACGAAAACGAAAACCGGGAACTTTTTCTATTTCACATGGAACAGAAACGAAACCAGAAACTTTATTATTTTTTATGTTCCGGAACAGAAACGCTTATTAAAAATAATGGTAACCGGTTAATACCGGTTTTTATTTCGTTCCTCAAAGTTTCCGTAGCCTACAAATAAAAAAGTCATTCTTCTCCTGCGCAAGTTTCTATGACCCGCTGGGGTTCACTTCCTGTGTGACGGTCGCTGATTGAATGGAGAGAGCGGGAAGGTGGACTACTATCATGTCTCCACGTGATAATAAGTGAATTACTGAGTGTCTGAGCAAAGAAGAGCCTGAACGTTGCAACCTCCCTATTGGCTGTTTGTAAAAATGTATCAGTTGTTGCCCTTCCCACGGGAATCATCGCGGACTCGAGAGACGAGACCTGACGAGTTAGTTCGTTGGTAGCAGAACAAAATGTCTGGACACAAATCGGGTTTTCAGAAAAGGAAAGAAAATAAACGGAGGGTCGAAAATACAAAAAAGGAGGCAGAATGCAAAACGAGTTTTAAGGTAGGACAAATGGTTACTTTTCTGAGGCAGCCCGCTGTGGCTGCAGGCTTTCAGTTGTGTCATTGAATGGTTACTTTTCTGAGGCAGCCCGCCGTGGCTGCCTGCAGGCTTATTTATTATAGCCCATTTAGTTAAAATAGTTGATATAAAATGTTTATAGTTATGTGATGGTTGTCCTGATTTAGACTGTTTTTTTTTTTTTTGGGGGGGGGTTGCGCAATGTTGCACCCGGGTCCAGATTAGGGCAGAACCGGCCCTGGCTACATTTCAAGTGTAGTTTGTTTTATGTATGTATGTACTTGCATAGATGTGTACTTGGTCTTCCAATATGGCGCCTAACAAAATCTCGCGGCGCGGTGACGTCATGCGGTAGCCCTCTATAGGGCCTGACTAGCCTTTGGTAACACACTAAACGAATTATCTTTCATTTTTGGCACTTTTTCTGTTTGTGTAGATGGGAAGACATACTGAGAATCCAAATCGCCAACATTTGAAATAATAATTGTTTTGAATTATTTCTTGTCTTATTTAATGAAGGTTGTAATAGAATTAGCCTACATTTGGCTTAAGCTGGATGAGACAGAGACATAATTTTATAGCCATTTGTTAAACCGCTGACAGGGAACGTAATTAACCATTCCGGGAACGAAATTTTTTTGTTCTAACCGGTTCGGGAACGTCTATTTAATGGTGGAACCCCAAACCGGAAACGTTAAAATTCCGTTTCTGTTCGGAACGAACCAATAGGAAAAAAATTCTGGTTCAAAGCCCTGCCACAATATCCAAGTTCCTTGTCTTCTGTATGACAGAACCTTCTTTCTTTGCTTTCAACTATTTTTATAACTACTATACAACACCCTGCCTACAAAACACAACCAATATCTTTTACTTCAGTTCATCTGTTATCTTTCCTTCATTCTTCCAGCTCACCAACATATTACCCAATTGCTTCTTGGTTACCAGGTGTCTTCGATCATACAGTCATGTGAAAAATAAGTACATCCCATGGAAATTGTAGACTTTTCTCAACATATTTAAACAAGCAAACAATTCACCCTTCTGAAACAGTGTTGACAGATAAAGGTGATGTATTGGAACAAAACAAGGAAAATTAGCTCTTTCAATCATTTATTCAACAAATTCAATAGATATAATATTCTTTTGTGGAGAAAGTAAGTACGTATACCCTTGTGTCAGAAGCTAGTATTGCCCCCTTTAACAGAAATAACTTCTTGGATGCGTTTTGCATAATTGACCACCAGTCTCGAACATCAGCTTACTGAAATTTTTGACCGCTCTTCCATGCAAAATTTCTTCAGTTGCAAGATGTTTGAGGGTTTTCTTGCATGTACTGTTCTTTTCAAATTTATCCACAACATTTCAATGGGGTTCAAATCTGGGCTTTGACTAGGCCATCATACAACCCTACATTTCTTGTTTTTGGGCCATTCCTTGGTGGATTTGCGAGTGTGCTTAGGATCATTATCTTGTTGAAAGGTCCACCTCCAGTCAACTTCAACTTTTGAACAGATGGCCTCACACCGTCTTCAAGCACTCTATGATATGATTCAGAATTCATCGTTGAATCAATGAATGCAAGCTTCCTAGTCCCTCAGGCAGTGAAGCAACCCCAAACCATAACATTTTCACCACCATGCTTCACAGTTGGTATGAGATTCTTCTCATGAAAAACCATCTTTGGTCTGTGCCACACGTCCTCTTACTGTGGCCAAACCACTCTACCTTTGATTCATCTGTTCAGAGCATGTTATTCCAAAAGGCCTGGACTTTGCCTATATGTTCATTGGCAAACTGTAGTCTTGCTTTAACATTCCTTTTGGACAGCAAAGGCTTTTTCCTGGCACACCTCTCCTGCAGGTCAAATTTGTCCAATCTCTTTGTGATTGTAGATGGAAACACTCTTACCTCAACAGTTGCGAGAGTTACCTGCAGATCCAGTAATGAAATTTTGGGGTTCTTGGAGACTTATTCTTTTGTAGTCATTTTGTAGAAAACAACTACAAAATGTCAATTTTATGTGTTTGTTGGAGTATATTATCTTTATCTGTAGGTGCTGCATCAACAAGAGTGTAATATTTGCTTGGTTAAAATGAATTTAATGTCCCTAAACCCCACTTTTTTTCTTGTACAAAGCAACAGTCATTATGTTGATTGACCATAGCTGATCCAAAAAGCCATAAATTGTTGGAAAATCAATAAGATCAGCTGATTTTCACGGAATCTGCCGAGACTGATCCGGAAGATCCCGAAGGGGTCTGTGACGTCACACGTGTAACAATTCGGGCATCAATTTCATTCATGTGTGCAGCAGTGGTTAGATCAGTCTCAATATGGAATCATGTTTTGGAGAGAATTCTGATAGTGATTGGGATTCCTATATGTTGGATGAAGGGGCAGATGATTATCAAAGATATTCTGGAGTAAATGGTTATCTTTTCGAGCCCCCAAGATGAGAAACAGATGCCAGTTCACTCAGTTCACGACAGTCCCACTCACCGCCGATAGCGCACCACCAGCCAGAGAGAATTGGAAACACAGATCGGTTTGTGGATTTGTATTCTAAGCTGGCCACTGCAAAATACAGGGAAAATATTTACATGTACCTTAATAAATGCAGAAATATAATCTTTAAAATGTACACTTATTCAGTGTAATTATTGAAAGAAAATATGAAATGGGCGATAATGGGGGAATCGACAAACTGTCCAAATGTCATTTATTAAAGCAGTGGGTTTCTTTTTTGCTCCAGTAATTCCCATGTGGTCATTCTGGTGGTAATGAACGCTTGATGGATCAGATTTATTATTAGTCGGCTTAGTCATGTGTAGATCTACGTGCAGTAAACACTGGTAAACAGTGGGTCTAGACTCTAGTGTCCCTCCTGTCTGTGCAGGTTAGCAACTACATGTACCATTACATGTACCACTACTACCACTACATGTACGAATAAATAATCATAATTATAATTTTATAATAGATAGAAATATGCAAATATTAGTGTCCATCATTTCATGCCTTGACTCTAATACCAATGTAAGTATATTCTAATCAATTTAGATCATTACCTGGTGGTTATTAACTGATAACAATAAAAAAGATGCATATTTACACAGGCTGTCATCAACTTGTCAACAGTTCTCCTTTTCTTGACAAAGGGTGTAAGTTGTCCTGGGCTGGTGGTCTCAAATCGTTTGGCACTGGGATTAGACACTGCACTGGCACATGTAGATATCTGGATAGTTGGCACACTTCCTGGTTTCAAAAGGTTTTTTCTCTTCTGGCCTGTCATCTGTTCCCTCAAGAACACCTGTCCTTCATAGCAGTTCTTGTCAAAATGCTGCTCATACAGTGCTCAGCGTAAATGAGTGCACCCCCTTTGAAAAGTAACATGTTAAACAATCTCTCAATGAACACAAACAATTTCCAAAATGTTGACAAGACAAAGTTTAATATAACATCTGTTTAACTTATAACGTGAAAGTAAGGTTAATAATATAAGCTTAGATTACACATTTTTTTCAGTTTTACTCAAATTAGGGTGGTGCAAAAATGAGTACACCCCACAACAAAAACTACTACATCTAGTACTTTGTATGGCCTCCATGATTTTTAATGACAGCACCAAGTCTTCTAGGCATGGAATGAACAAGTTGGCGGTATTTTGCAACATCAATCTTTTTCCATTCTTCAACAATGACCTCTTTTAGTGACTGAATGCTGGATGGAGAGTGATGCTCAACTTGTCGCTTCAGAATTCCCCGTAGGTGTTCGATTGGGTTCAGATCAGGAGACATACCGTACTCGGCCACTGAATCACTTTCACCCTGTTCTTCTTCAGAAATCCAACAGTGGCCTTAGATGTGTGTTTAGTCATGTTGGAAAAGTGCACGACGACCAAGGGCACGGAGTGATGGTAGCATCTTCTCTTTCAGTATAGAGCAATACATCTGTGAATTCATGATGCCATCAATGAAATGCAGCTCCCCGACACCAGCAGCACTCATGCAGCCCCACATAAGGACACTGCCACCACCATGTTTCACTGTAGGCACCATGCATTTTTCTTTGTATTCCTCACCTTTGCGACGCCATACAGTTTTGAAGCCATCAGTTCCAAAAATATTGATCTTGGTCTCATCACTCCAGTCCCAGTAGTCTTCATCTTTGTCAGCACGGGCCCTAGCAAACTCTAGGCGGGCTTTTTTGTGCCTGGGCTTTAGGAGAGGCTTCTTTCGTGGACGGCATCCATGCATGCCATTCCTCTGCAGCGTACGCCATATTGTGTCATGGGAAATAGTCACCCCAGTTTGGCTTTCTACTTCTTTAGATAACTGCAGTGACCTTACATGCCGATTTTCTTCAACCCTTACAGAAAAAACACATGAACTTCACATGTGGAAAATGTGTTTTGCACATGGGAAACATGTTATTTACACATGGGAAACGTGGTTTTGGCCCAATTTTGTTAGGACTTGGACTGTTTTGGCCTCTAGAGGCCGCTGTTATTTCCTTTTCGTGTCATATTTATTTTGGCCTCTAGAGGCCGCCACTGTTCCTGTGTTTTGTGTTTTTTTTTTTTGTTAATTGCCTGTTAGTCCTAATTATCTTCACCTGTGTCCTTAATTAGTTTGTGTATTTATACCCCTGAGTTCAGTCCTCTTGTCACGGAGTCTTTGTGCTGTTATGTTTATCTCCAGTTTCCTCTATACCGTGTTCTTTGTTTTGCACTTTGCTTTTCTTTTGGATTTAGTAGTGACTGTGTTTTGTGGATCTTCTGAGCTTTTGCATTTTTGCCTTTTTCTTTTTGAACTTTTGGATTATACTCTTTGTTTTTGTTTTTTTGTTTTGCCCTGGATTGTATATAGTGTACATAGTATAAATAAACCTTTTGATACTTTTTCTACTTCCGCCTCACGCCTCTGCATTTGAGTCATCCCCCTGGTGGCCTAGTGGGGGTTTGCTGGATCATCACACCAACGAACCAGGTTCGAATCCCAGCAAAACCCTAACAGAAAGACTCCGTCATGACCGACTCAGCAGAGGCTGCTTCAACTGTCTACCCGGCCAACCTTCAGGGAATTATGGCAGCTTTGACACGCTTCGGAGCGACCATGGACGCTCATGGACGTACGCTCACCAGCCAACGTGAGGCCCTTGCTCGCCACGAGGAACTGCTTCAGCAAATTGGGAAAACCCTGGCACAGCTGACATCTCTGCCTGCATCTCCTCATCCTGATCCAGCTCCTGCTCCAGTGCCTCCTGCCATGCTGCCTTCTTCACCTCGCGAACCCAGCCTTCCTGCACCACAGAGGTATGACGGCAAGCACAGTGAGTGCCGAGAGTTCCTTACCCAGTGTCAACTCACCTTTGAGCTTCAGCCTACCACCTACACTACGGATCGCCGCAAGATTGCCTTTGTGATAACCTTATTAGCTGGTAAGGCGCGAGCCTGGGCTACTGCTATCTGGCAGAGACAGGGACCTGAGTGCTTTGACTTCCAGCTGTTTTCTGAAGAGATGCTTCGGGTCTTCGATCAGACAGACATCAGTACCGACGCAGCCCGAAAGCTCATGTCCATCCGGCAAGGAGGAAGCGTCGCAGATTACGCCATCTCGTTCCGAACGCTCGCAGCAGTAAGTGGATGGAATGAGACTGCCCTGGTGTCAGCCTTCCACCATGGTCTGTCTGACCCTATCAAGGACGGTCTGGCCTCTATTGGATGCCCAAGTGACCTCGAAACCCTCATCTCACGTGCTATTCGTCTGGACAACAGGATGAGAGAATGCCACCAAGCCTTGAGCCCCCCCAGCCTCCCTACCTCTACCTGGAAACCATCTACCTCCTTCAGTGACTGTCCAGAACCCATGCAAGTGGGTCGTACTCGCCTCTCCGCATCTGAGAGAGAGCGCAGAAGGAGGGATAAGTGCTGCATCTACTGTGGCAAGCCTGGTCACTTCCGAGCATCATGTCCCGAACTCTTGGGAAAAGGACCGCCCCGTCCAGCCGAGGGAGGGTTGTGACGGGGCCTACCCTCTCTCCCGGACTCCCTGGCCAAGGAATCTACATCCCGGTCTCCATCTCCTGGGTTGAGTCTGTCCACTCTTGTCAAGCTTTGATAGACTCAGGGGCGGCTGGGAACTTTATGGATATTCACTTCGCCCAAAGCATCAATATACCTACTGCACCTCTTGAAGTCCCTCTGTCTGTGTCTGCCCTCGATGGTCAAGCGTTAGGTGATGGAAGAGTCACTCAAGTTACTTCTCCAGTCTTCCTCCAGTCTCAAGGTCACAAGGAAGAAATATCCCTGCACCTGATTCCTTCACCTGAGTTCCCAGTTATTCTAGGCCTTCCTTGGCTTACTCGCCACAACCCTCGCATAGACTGGGTAACAAGCCAGGTTGTGGAATGGGGCCCTGCATGCCATGCCTCTTGTCTGCTCTCTAGCTCTCCTGTGTCTCCTGCCGAGCCCCCTGATCTCACCGAGTTATCTCAAGTTCCCACAGAGTACTGGGATCTCAAGGAGGTATTCAGCAAGAGCAGGGCCGCCGTTCTTCCTCCGCACCGGGCCTACGACTGTGCCATCGACTTGCTCCCTGGGACTACCCCTCCTCGTGGCAGACTGTTTTCCCTCTCTCAGCCAGAACGCAAGGCTATGGAGGAATACCTCAAAGACGCCCTGGTCTCTGGGTTCATTCGACCCTCCACCTCACCTGCTGGTGCCGGCTTCTTCTTTGTCGGCAAGAAGGATGGGGGGCTTCGACCATGTATTGACTACAGGGGCCTGAACAAGATCACTGTGCGCAACCGATATCCCCTTCCGCTGATGTCCACTGCTTTCGACCTGCTCCAAGGCGCCACCGTCTTCACCAAGTTGGACCTACGGAACGCATACCACCTCATCCGTATCCGACAGGGAGACGAGTGGAAGACTGCCTTTAACACCCCGTCTGGGCACTACGAATACCAGGTGATGCCCTTTGGACTCACCAACGCACCAGCTGTTTTTCAGGCCCTAATCAACGACGTCTTAAGGGACATGATTAACCTGTACGTCTTTGTCTACCTCGATGACATCCTTATCTTTTCCTAGACCATGCAGGAGCACCACCACCATGTCCGCCAGGTTCTCCAGAGGCTGCTACAGAACAATCTGTTCGCCAAGGCCCAGAAATGCGAATTTCATGTTCCCGAGGTCTCCTTTCTGGGATTTATTGTACGGACAGGCCAACTCCAAATGGACCCTGCCAAGACCCTGGCCGTCCGGGACTGGCCTACTCCCAAGTCCGTTAAGGAGGTTCAGCGGTTCTTAGGATTCGCTAACTTCTACCGCAAGTTCATCAGGAACTTCAGTTCTGTGGCAGCACCCATGTCAGACCTCACCAAAGGGACAGGTGGATCTTATGGCTGGTCTCCTCAGGCAGAAAAGGCGTTCAAAGACCTCAAGGCCCGCTTCTGCACGGCACCCATTCTGGTCCTCCCGGACACCTCCCAACCATTCATCGTGGAGGTGGACGCCTCGGACAGTGGTGTCGGCGCGGTACTCTCTCAACGTTCGGAAGGAAAGCTGCACCCCTGCGCTTACTTCTCCCACTGCCTGAGTCCTGCGGAGTCCCGGTACGATGTGGGGGATCGAGAACTGCTAGCGGTCAAACTGGCCCTTGAGGAGTGGAGGCACTGGCTGGAGGGAGCGCAACATCCATTCCTGGTTTGGACTGACCACAAGAACCTGGAGTACCTCCAGCAAGCCAAGAGACTGAACCCTCGACAGGCTAGGTGGGCCCTGTTTTTCAGTCGGTTTGACTTCACCCTCTCGTACCGTCCCGGCTCCAAGAACACCAAACCTGACGCACTGTCCAGGCTGTTCTCTGCCACTAACAGGGAGAATGAAGTCGGGCCTATTATCCCGGTGTCCCGGATTGTGGCCCCTGTCCGCTGGGGTATTGAGGAGGCTGTTCGACGAGCCCAACGCCAGGACCCCGGTCCTGGGACGGGGCCACCGGGCCTCTTGTACGTCCCACATCAAGCCCGGGCCAAGGTTCTCCAGTGGGGTCACTCTTCCCCTCTCACCGCCCACCCGGGAGCTCGAAGGACCCTGGACTTCCTGAAAAGACGCTTCTGGTGGCCTAACATGGAGCAGGAAGTAAGGTCATTTGTCCTGTCCTGTGAGGTTTGCACCAGAACCAAGAACCCACGACAGCGTCCCCAGGGTCTCCTGCATCCTCTGACCATTCCCCGGCGTCCCTGGTCCCACGTGGCAGTCGACTTCATCACGGGTCTCCCTGAGTCACAAGGTAACATGGTCATTTTGGTCATTGTTGACAGATTCTCCAAGGCCTGCCGCTTCATACCTCTGTGCAAACTCCCCTCTGCTCTTGAAACAGCGAAACTTATATTTAATCATGTCTTCCGAGTCTTTGGTCTTCCACAGGACATCGTCTCAGACCGAGGGCCCCAGTTCTCCTCCCGAGTGTGGCACGGGTTCTGCAAGGTCATCGGAGCCACTGCCAGCCTCTCCTCTGGGTTTCACCCACAGTCCAATGGTCAGACGGAGAGGCTCAACCAGGACCTGGAAACCACCCTGCGAGGCCTGGCTATGGATAACCCGACATCATGGAGCACCTGGCTGCCATGGGCAGAGTACGCCCACAACACCCTGCAGTCATCAGCCACCAAGCTGTCGCCATTCCAGTGCCAATTCGGGTTCCAGCCACCTCTGTTCCCGGACCAGGAGGAGGACGCGGGGGTGCCCTCGGTCAACCAATATGTGAGACGGTGTCGCAAGACCTGGAGCAAGGTCAGGAAGACCCTCATACAGACCTCCAGAACCAACCAGACTCAGGCCAACCGCCACAGAAGACCTGCACACACTTTCCGCCCTGGGCAGCGGGTTTGGCTGTCCACTAAGGACCTTCCGCTGCGGGTGGAGAACCGCAAGCTTGCTCCTCACTACATTGGCCCCTTCAAGGTGGTGCGCAGGGTGAACCCTGTCTCCTACCGGCTTCAGTTGCCCCGGACTCTGAGGATCAACCCCACTTTCCATGTTTCCCTGTTGCGGCCTGTACTGACGTCTACATATGCCCCTGCCCCTAGGAACCCCCCACCCCCCCGCATCTTCCAGGGGCAGACTGTGTTCACTGTGCATCGCCTGCTTGACTCCCGCCGGGTCCGCGGCGGGTTGCAATATCTGGTGGACTGGGAGGGCTATGGTCCTGAGGAGCGCTGCTGGGTTCCTGCTCGGGATGTCCTGGATAAAGAACTGTGTCGGGACTTCCATTCGGCCCATCCGGATCGCCCTGGGAATGTCAGGAGACGCTCCTAGAGGGGGGGGTCCTGTTAGGACTTGGACTGTTTTGGCCTCTAGAGGCCGCTGTTATTTCCTTTTCGTGTCATATTTATTTTGGCCTCTAGAGGCCGCCACTGTTCCTGTGTTTTGTGTTTTTTTTTTGTTAATTGCCTGTTAGTCCTAATTATCTTCACCTGTGTCCTTAATTAGTTTGTGTATTTATACCCCTGAGTTCAGTCCTCTTGTCAGGAGTCTTTGTGCTGTTATGTTTATCTCCAGTTTCCTCTATACCGTGTTCTTTGTTTTGCACTTTGCTTTTCTTTTGGATTTAGTAGTGACTGTGTTTTGTGGATCTTCTGAGCTTTTGCATTTTTGCCTTTTTCTTTTTGAACTTTTGGATTATACTCTTTGTTTTTGTTTTTTTGTTTTGCCCTGGATTGTATATAGTGTACATAGTATAAATAAACCTTTTGATACTTTTTCTACTTCCGCCTCACGCCTCTGCATTTGAGTCATCCCCCTGGTGGCCTAGTGGGGGTTTGCTGGATCATCACACCAACGAACCAGGTTCGAATCCCAGCAAAACCCTAACAAATTTTATGTGAATCACATGTGGGAATGTTTTACACGTGGTAACATGTTTTCCACATGTGAAATACATGGGAAATTCATGTGTTTTTTCTGTAAGGGAACCCTTCTCATCAGAAGACGCTCCTGTCGAGGTGTTAACTTCCGTGGATGACCTGGGCATCTCTGTGAGACGGTTGCAGTTCCATCTTTCTTACATTTTTGTCCCACTTTTGCTACAGTATTCTGACTGATAAGTAAAGCTTTGCTGATCTACTTGTAGCCTTCACCTTTGTGGTGTAAAGAAATTATTTTCTTTGGGGAATTCTGAAGAGACAAATTGAGCATCACTCTCCATCCAGCATCCAGTCACTAAAAGAGGTCATTGTTGAAGAATGGAAAAAGATTGATGTTGCAAAATGTCGCCAACTTGTTCATTCCATGCCTAGCAGACTTGGTGCTGTCATTAAAAATCATGGAGGCCATACAAAGTACTAGATGTAGTAGTTTTTGTTGTGGGGCGTACTCATTTTTGCACCACCCTAATTTGAGTAAAACTGAAAAATGTGTAATCTAAGTTTATATTATTAACTTTACTTTCACGTTATAAGTTAAACAGATGCTATATTAAACTTTGTCTTGTCAACATTTTGGAAATTGCTTGTGTTCATTGAGATATTGTTTAAAATGTTACTTTTCAAAGGGGGTGGACTCATTTACGCTGAGCACTGTAAGTTCCCACTTGACTCTTCTCTGGTGGCGACACGAAATCTGCCCGCTTCGTTTGCATAAACTTCACTTACAGTCACTTTAGATTAGTGTCATTTCTTGGAAATTCATGAACTGAATGTCCTGTTGTTTATGGATTTGAACATCCAAACACAACTCGGCGCTTTCCGATTTTTATTTTTGTAAGATTCCATCAACAATATCCAATTTCAGTGAGTAAACAAGCACGGAGTCAGATGAATGGAAATGACCCAGATAATCGAGGTTCCATGTGTGATGTCATGCGAGATTAGCCTTGGGGCAAGGCTGCCTTTTTTCGGGATCCAGACACCATAATTTATCGATAACTTTGTGCTTGATAATAAAATAACCAGGGCTTTGAACCGGTTCAAGGAACGAAAACCGGGAACTTTTTCTATTTCACATGGAACAGAAACGAAACCAGAAACTTTATTATTTTTTATGTTCCGGAACAGAAACGCTTATTAAAAATAATGGTAACCGGTTAATACCGGTTTTTATTTCGTTCCTCAAAGTTTCCGTAGCCTACAAATAAAAAAGTCATTCTTCTCCTGCGCAAGTTTATGACCCGCTGGGGTTCACTTCCTGTGTGACGTTCGCTGACTGAATGGAGAGAGCAGGAAGGTGGACTACTATCACGTCTCCATTACTGAGTGTCTGAGCAAAGAAGAGCCTGAACGATGCAACCTCCCTATTGGCTGTTTGTAAAAATGTATCAGTTGTTGCCCTTCCCACGGGAATCATCGCGGACTCGAGAGACGAGACCTGACGAGTTAGTTCGTTGGTAGCAGAACAAAATGTCTGGACACAAATCGGGTTTTCAGAAAAGGAAAGAAAATAAACGGAGGGTTGAAAATACAAAAAAGGAGGCAGAAAATGCAAAACGAGTTTTAAGGTAGGACAAATGGTTACTTTTCTGAGGCAGCCCGCCGTGGCTGCAGGCTTTCAGTTGTCATTGAATGGTTACTTTTCTGAGGCAGCCCGCCGTGGCTGCCTGCAGGCTTATTTATTATAGCCCATTTAGTTAAAATAGTTGATCTAAAATGTTTATAGTTATGTGATGGTTGTCCTGATTTAGACTGGTGGGTTTTTTTTGGGGGGGGGGGGGGGGGTTGCGCGATGTTGCACCCGGGTCCAGATTAGGGCAGAACCAGCCCTGGCTACATTTCAGGTGTAGTTTGTTATGAATGTATGTACTTGCATAGATGTGTACTTGGTCTTCCAATATGGCGCCTAATAAAATCTCGCGGCGCGGTGGCGTCATGCGGTAGCCCTCTATAGGGCCTGACTAGCCTTTGGTAACACACTAAACGAATTATCTTTCATTTTTGGCACTTTTTCTGTTTGTGTAGATGGGAAGACATACTGAGAATCCAAATCGCCAACATTTGAAATAATAATTGTTTTGAATTATTTCTTGTCTTATTTAATGAAGGCTGTAATAGAATTAGCCTACATTTGGCTTAAGCTGGATGAGACAGAGACATAACTTTATAGCCATTTGTTAAACCGCTGACAGGGAACGTAATTAACCGTTCCGGGAACGAAATTTTTTTGTTCTAACCGGTTCGGGAACGTCTATTTAATGGTGGAACCCAAAACCGGAAACATTAAAATTCCGTTTCTGTTTGGAACGAACCAATAGGAAAAAAATTCTGGTTCAAAGCCCTGAAAATAACACATAATTTATATTATTTCCCCCTGCTTTATTAATTCACTTTGAAGTTTTTTTTTTTCTTCCCACATTCCATTCACCACATTCGCCAAAAATTGTTGCATAACATGAGGTCATACTCTCATGACTGAAAACCACTTAGACCGCTCAGTGTGAGTCACTCAGTGTCTCTTTTTCTCACCCAGAAGCAACGGCAGGTTCTGGCACATGCTAAACACACTGTCATCTTGGCATGGTTACGTGAAGCTCCATACTTCTAGATCAGTCAAACAGTCATCAGCTCTAATCTTTTTTGACCTTTCCCACAGCATGGACATCATCATTAACCACAATGTCCTCATTTAAATCCTTGCCAAAGTTTGGATCACTCAGCGTGATTGTGCTTTGCATCCTACCTTGAAAGGTCATTGTATTGGATGACACGTAGAGGATGCACATCTGTGTTAGGCTGACTCTCCACTGTGGTCCCACAATGCTAATCTGTATCCTTTTCAGATCACTGTAGCTCAGGTTCTAACAGGTACATGCAAGAAGGAACATATTACACCAAACCTGGCTTGACTTCTGTCCTGGCAATCCACATTGCAGCTACCCTACCAATCTTCTGCCCTCTTACGTTCACCCATGTCCCTCTACTGTTGCATTCCTCCACTGGATCCCAGTAGTTGTCCGCATTTGATTTGAAATCCTGATGCTTGCCTACAAAGCCAAGATCAAATCTTGTCCGATTGCATTGGACAAGTCATGTACTGGATCCCAGGCCTTTTGAGCCATTCTCCTTTTTTACTGCTGCCCAGGTGGTGATGTAATAAACATCTCCTGTCTGTCCCTTGGACAGCATGGCGGTGTAGTGGTTAGCACTGTCACCTCACAGCAAGAAGGTCCTGGGTTCGAGCCCACCGGCCGGCAAGGGCCTTTCTGTGTGGCGTTTGCATGTTCTCCTCTTGTCTGCATGGGTTTCCTCCGGGTGTGCCAGTTTCTCCCACAGTCCAATTACATGCAGGTTAGGCTAATTGGTGACTCTAAATTGAACGTAGGTGTGAATGGTTGTTTGTCTCTATGTGTCAGCCCTGCGATGACCTGGCGACTTGTCCAGGGTGTACCCCACCTCTCCCCCATAGTCAGCTGGGATAGGCTCCAGCTTGCCCACAACCCTGCACAGGATAAGCGGTTGCGGATAATGGATGGATGGATGTCTGATCCTTGCTATCTTAATGCACACTGAAGACCCATTCCTTAAATTAGGACCTAAAAAAATCCTGAATCAAGCACTATAGTAATCTGTGCATATAATCTATTGATTGAATAAGCACTGGCTTATTTTACTGGCAGCGTCTTTGCTTGTTGTTATCCCTAGACAATCTGAAATAGAAAGGACGTTTTCTAAGTACCCAAAGCACTTCTCTGGGGAGCATCTACCAAATGACATCAATGTAATTGGAAATGTCACCTGAGCTTTATTTTATGATAGATGGTTTAATAAGAATGGTTATTGGCAGCATGTTCAAATGTATAAACAGTACAAGAGCACTATGATCATATTTTCCAGTGAAACATTTCTCATTTTATAAATACACCTACCCTACTCCGTATGACAACTAGAACTAAAACTCCAGACCAGACAAACTCTGAGAGTCCAGAGTTAGCCATAGTAATTTAGTCACAAAGTTTCCTGAGTGGAAACAGTTCGACCTGTGGCATTTTTTTTAAATATACCCTACACTTCTGAGCAAGTGACTGTGTGCAAGGACAGGTTTTCTGTGAGTGTGCTACTCTTTGGGGGTTACTTATACCTCATTATCAGGCCATATCAAGACGAAACATCAGAACTGCTCAGAACAGCCTCAGTCTCTGTATGCTGTGTGGATGATAGAGGAATAGAAGAGAACATGTGTGCAAGGGAAAGACAAAGCTCTGGAGAGAGTTGGAATAAAAGTGACTGAAATGACACTTCTTAGTTATCTGTAAGTCCGGGGGCCGCCAGAGGCCCCTGGAAGCTCTGCAGTTTTTAAAATGCCCGGAGATGAATTTTGAGCTGTCAGAGACATTTTGGAAATGAAATCTCTTCAAGAAAATTACCATATCAAAAATGTTTTAAAAGTAGGAACTTTCCGAAAATGATATTGGCAGAGTTGCAGGTACATGCGTAGAACATAATTACAACTGATATATGGTAATATTTATGAACGTTGCATTGTCATATAATGCATTACCACATGACACACTACAGTGTAGTACACTGACCACAAAACACATTATATCAATAATTTATTACTATTTTAGCAACTGCAATCTGAGCTCCTGCTCAGGACATTCAATGTACATAAGTGAATATACCCGGGTAAACTGAGGGAATGCAAGTGGCCACTTAAGACAGAGCTTAATACCAAAATAACTATAAACAAAGACTGCAAGAGTTGCATGTCTAAAGTGGTGCTTGAAAGTTTGTGAACCCTTTAGAATTTTCTATATTTCTGCATAAATATGACCTAAAACATCATCAGATTTTCACACAAGTCCTAAAAGTAGATAAAGAGAACCCAGTTAAACAAATGAGACAAAAATATTATACTTGGTCATTTATTTATTGAGGAAAATGATCCAATATGACATATCTGTGAGTGGCAAAAGTATGTGAACCTCTAGGATTAGCAGTTAATTTGAAGGTGAAATTAGAGTTAGGTGTTTTCAATCAATGGGATGTCAATCAGGTGTGAGTGGGCACCCTGTTTTATTTAAAGAACAGGGATCTATCAAAGTCTGATCTTCACAACACATGTTTGTGGAAGTGTATCATGGCACGAACAAAGGAGATTTCTGAGGACCTCAGAAAAAGTGTTATTGATGCTCATCAGGCTGGAAAAGGTTACAAAACCATCTCTAAAGAGTTTGGACTCCACCAATCCACAGTCAGACAGATTGTGTACAAATGGAGGAAATTCAAGACCATTGTTACCCTCCCCAGGAGTGGTTGACCAACAAAGATCACTCCAAGAGCAAGGCATGTAATAGCCGGCGAGGTCACAAAGGACCCCAGGGTAACTTCTAAGCAACTGAAGGCCTCTCTCACATTGGCTAATGTTAAGGTTCATGAGTCCACCATCAGGAGAACACTGAACAAAAATGGTGTGCATGGCAGGGTTGCAAGGAGAAAGCCACTGCTCTCCAAAAAGAATATTGCTACTCGTCTGCAGTTTGCTAAAGATCACATGGACAAGCCAGAAGGCTATTGGAAAACTGTTTTGTGGATGGATGAGACCAAAATAGAACTTTTTGGTTTAAATGAGAAGCGTTATGTTTGGAGAAAGGAAAACATTGCATTCCAGCATAACATTATTCCATGTGTAAAACGAAGTTCCTGCGCCGTGTTAAAATCCAACAGGAATCGCCTAGCTTGCTTTTCACTGCATTCGTGTCACGAGCCAAAAAACCTAAGCTAGGACCTACTCATCTCATCTCATTATCTCTAGCTGCTTTATCCTGTCCTACAGGGTCGCAGGCAAGCTTGAGCCTATCCCAGCTGACTACGGGCGAAAGGCGGGGTACACCCTGGACAAGTCGCCAGGTCATCACAGGGGCTAGGACCTACTATTAAATGTAAATTTATACCATAAACTCTTCAGCTCAATCCCACATCATGATTTCATCTCATCTCATTATCTCTAGCCGCTTTATCCTTCTACAGGGTCGCAGGCAAGCTGGAGCCTATCCCAGCTGACTATGGGCGAAAGGCGGGGTACACCCTGGACAAGTCGCCAGGTCATCACAGGGGCTAGGACCTACTATTAAATGTAAATTTATACCATAAACTCTTCAGCTCAATCCCACATCATGATTTATTTTGTTTATTTTTTTAAGCCTTATTATTCATTCATTCATTCATTCATTCATTCATTATCTCTAGCCGCTTTATCCTTCTACAGGGTCGCAGGCAAGCTGGAGCCTATCCCAGCTGACTACGGGCGAAAGGCGGGGTACACCCTGGACAAGTCGCCAGGTCATCACAGGGGCTAGGACCTACTATTAAATGTAAATTTATACCATAAACTCTTCAGCTCAATCCCACATCATGATTTATTTTGTTTATTTTTTAAGCCTTATTAATTAAATGAAAAACGTTAGGCATATCTAGGTATCTGCAATACTAAAACTATTTTTTTGGCCGGGGGGTGGGGGGCGCAGGTGTGCCCCCCTTCTTAAATCCAAGCCAGTAGACTGCTATCTTAAAAAGTAGTCTAGTGTAAAAGGATCCAGGGGACACTAGTTTAATAATCTACACACCTACCCTTCTGCTCTCTTAGGTCAGTGCCAAAGTTCATGAAGCGGATGAAGGGACCAGAGTACAGGGATAAGAGTGTGTATGGAGTGCCTCTGCTTGTCCATGTGCAACGCTACGGCCAGCCTCTACCTTTCTGCCTGCAGCTAGCACTACGCTACCTCCGGAGGCAATGCCTCGACCAGGTACAGCATGTCAAGTACTTTAATGCTATTCTGCAATATGGATCGAGAAGTCCGAGGATAAAGTGTACTCATTTTCAAGGCTTTTCTGTCCTCAGGTGGGGCTATTCCGTAAGTCTGGGGTGAAGTCTCGGATCCAGACTCTGAGACAGATGTGTGAGAGTTCTCCAGAGAGTGTAGACTATGAGGATCAGTGCGCATATGATGTAGCCGACATGGTGAAGCAGTTTTTCCGAGACCTTCCTGAGCCACTGCTCACCAGCAAACTCGGAGAGACCTTCCTCCATATATATCAGTGTAAGTTTGTTTAAAAATGACCCACACACGCATAACATAAGACGCATCCGAAAGCATGCCACAGATCTCCTTCTGTTTCTTTCATTGCCCTTTGCTTTAGACGTCCCCAAAGAGCAGCGCTTTCAGGCAGTGCAAGCTGCCATTATGCTAATGGCAGATGAGAACCGCGAAGTGCTGCAGACCCTGCTCTGTTTCCTGAGTGATGTCACTTCTTCTGTAGAGGAGAACCAGATGACCCCGATGAACCTGGCTGTGTGCCTCGCGCCATCTCTCTTTCATCTGAACATTATGAAGAAAGACAACCTTTCACCAAGGTATCAGGCATGCATACTACTTTCTCTGTCTCTTTCTGTATATAGCCTCGAGCGTATGATTATTATTTGGAGCCTGAGGAAACTAACTACACTTGCTGGCCACTTTATTAGGAATACCCGTACGCATGCTGTTTGATGCCATTATCTAATCAGCCAATCCCTTAACAGAAGCACAATGCATAAAATCATGCGGATGCAAATCAAGAGCTTCAGTTAATCTTCACGTCAAACATCAGAATGGGAAAATTGTCATCTCAGAGTGTGACTTTCACTGTGGCACGGGTGTTGGTTTGAGCCAGATGGACTGGTTTGAGTATTTCAGAAACGGCTGATCTCCTGGGGTTTTCACACACAGCAGTCTCTAGAGTTTACACAGATTGGTGTGAAAAACAAAAAACATCAAGTGAGTGACAGTTCTGTGGGTGAAAACAAATGCCTTGTTGATAATAAAGGTCAGAGAAAAATGGCCAGATTGGTTCGAGCTGCCAACAACTCATAGCAACTCTTTACAACCGTGGTGAGCAGAAAAGCATCTCAGCATGCAACATTGGGTTCCAGTCCTGCAGCCAAGAACAGGAACCTTAGAATCAAGAACAAGTTCCTATTAAAGTGGCCGGTGATTGTATACTCATTACTGGAGTGTTAGGAGGACAAGTTAGCTTCAGCAGACAGGGTGAAGAACTAGAGCAGTATCTAATTCTCACTATAACATCTCTGAATTTATCTTTACAGTTTATCTTCATTAACAAGATGAGAATGCTCCAATAGTTATTTTATTGCAGGATGAAATAACTTCTTTTTCACAGGTCAATCCAGCGGAAGTATGCCACAGGACGTCCTGACCAAAAGGATCTTAATGAGAATCTCGCTGCCACACAGGGGCTTGCACACATGATCACTGAGTGCAACCAGCTCTTTGAGGTTAGACTCATCTCTTCAAACAAAGTGCAAGACCATCATCGAGACAACGGAGGATTTTTTTAAATTATTATTATTCTCAACAAGTCGTGCTATCCAATTCTGACAGCATAATAGACAAATATTTTACTGCTACTGACAAAAAAATCACTAGTAGTAGCTTTATACACTGTGTATGAATTGCAGAAATTATAGGACAAAATTACAGTACCGGTCAAAAGTTTGTACACCCCTACTCATTCATAGGTTTTTCTGTGTTTTGACTATTTTCTGCGTTGTAGAACAACACTGAAGACATAAAAACTATGCAATAACATCTGGAACATATATGGAATTATGTGGTAAACAAAAAAGTGTTAACAAAACAAAATATGTTTCATATTTTAGTAGCCGCCGTTTACGTTGACACTTTGTATACTATCTTAACTAGTAGTCACCTAGAACGCTTTTCAGTTAAGCCTCGTCAAAAGTTAATTAGTGCAATTTCTTGCCTTCTTAATGCATTTGAGATCAAACAGTAAATAGTAAATAATAAAAATACAGTAAATAGCCCTATTCTACAACTGTAGTAATTCATATTATGTCAAGAACTGAACAACTAAGTAAAGAGAAACGACATTCATCAATACTCACAGGACAGCTACAAATACAGTATTGTCGATACTGTATGATTTAATAATGTTTGTTTATGCGACTCCATTTTCTGCACAAGCCTGGACTGCGCTGTTTGATAACACGAGCAGAACGTTGCAATGCTCTTTAACTGTGGCTCAGTCATTCGAGGAGCTTCATTGTACAATCTGACATCGAGAACACGTTCTCGCACAGTCTTATTGAATTCAGCCAGGATTTTATTGGGATCATCTTGTACAGTGTGACCAATAATCATCTTAAAAGCCTGCTGAGATCACACAGTCTACAACGGACTTGAAATGGTTTCTCTAAAATCATTCCTCGTTCCTTGCTCTTAGAACACAGTACTACTGATGACTTTTCACAAACTGTAAATGACAGTAAAATCTGCATTTGTTTCATGTTCAAAGAATGAGCCAGAAATCTTTGTAGACGTATAGCAAGGCATATAATTATATATTTATTCTATCCACATTCACTGGATGTGAGCAATTGCGCACTCTGATTGGCTACTCTACTACTAGGCTATCCACTCATATACCATGAGTAGAGAAAAACAAAATGGCGGAGTGTGTTGCTGTACCAACTAAGGACAAAAGAAAAACTATTTGAAAACAAAACTCCAAAACATACAAAAAAAGCAACAAAATATGGAATAAAAGTATTTGATGGTAAGAACGTATCTTTTTTTTTTGTTTGTTTTTCAAGAATTATTATTATTGCATTTTTCACAAATTGCTACCATCATTTCACCGTTTTTTTACATTCTAAGTGGAAATTATTTTGTCTGACGTTTTGTCTAAAGTTTTTATTTAGCAAATTTGCAAAAAATAAAAATGCTCTGTTTCTCAAAATCCAGTGAGTGTGGGTATAATAAAACAATTATTCCACTCGAGCTCGTCGTACATGGCTTATAGCCGACGTCGGCTCTCAGCTCATGTACGACTCGATTTCATGGAATAACTGTTAAATATTAGGGAAGCCATGTCCTAAAGGTTAGAGAAGCAGCTTCGGGGCCAAACGATTATTAGTTCAATTCCCTAGACCACCGAAATGGCTGAAGTGCCTTTGAGCAGGGCACTGAACCCCCAACTACTCCCCAAGCTGCTCTGGGTATGTTGTATGTCGCTCTGGAGAAGAGTGTCTGCTAAATGCCATTTATGTAATGTAATGTACTTTAAGACATTGTGTTTTTTATTTCATAAAAATAAAGAAAAAACATTGAATTAGAAGGCGTGTCCAGACTTTTGAGTGGTACTGTATGTCTCTAAGAAAGAAAGAAAAAAAAATCTCCGGAAACCACTATTATTATTCACACAGTATTGAAATCTAATTAAAAATGATACATAATTTAAAATGTTAAAATAAAGTATGGCATTCATTTCCGACCTCTTTTCGGACATTAAAATTCACAAAGGTCATTTTGCCAACAAGTTTCGTAAGCTTGTGTTTTGATCGTGTTACATTAAGCAAGTAAACCTAGAACACGGAGTCTGAAAATTTTCCGTTTCATTTAAAGAGGCATTATGAAATTTCAAGTATGATTCCTATAGTTTGATCACAATGTGTTTAAGGCGTATATAAAATTGAAATTGTAAGAGACAGGATGTAATGTTCATATGTTACACTGAGGTTCAGCTGACAGTAGAAAGTAAGCTTCCTCCTCACAGGATATGAATCACATCTTTGTTGTTCTCTACAGGTCCCTCAGGAGATGATTGCTCAGTCAAGGAACTCGTACATGGAGGCTGAGGTACTAGCGCCCCCTCTAGACGACCTGTGCAAACAGCTACAGCTGCATGTTGAAGAAGAGGAGGAGGAAGAGGAGGAGGAGGAAGGCTCTTATCGCTGCCACATGGAGGGACTGATCCAGAACCTGCTAAAAGAGGCCAGAGACAAGGCCAAGTACTGGGTGAGCCAACCGACCATCGACAGCGTGGAGCTCGCATTCAAAAAGGTAAGAGCACTTACATTACACGCAACACTAATATTAATGTTCTCCACTTCATCTAGATCATCTGTTACCTCTTTTGAATGTATAGCAGAATAGTTGTACCACTCACTACTACTTGCTGTGTTTTTACTAATTACAGTTCAGTTTTATATGATCATGTGTAAGAAATAAAAGACACAGGAGTGCACGTATAGGACAATCATCATCCATGTGGTGTTGCGATGCTTCGCATCAGGCTGTCGCCACCCTCAACTTGATTCATTTTCCAATAAAATATTTTATTTCTCTTATACCACAGCAATTCGGTAACAGATTTTATTAAATAAAGAATGACACATCATGTGTTTTCTTCATTTATATTTAAAAATACACTCACCGGCCATTTTAGTAGGAACTTGCTCTTGATTCTGAGGTTCCTGTTCTTGGCTGGCAAGACTGGAACCCAATGTGGTCTGCTGCTTTTGCATGCTGAGATGTTTTTCTGCTCACCATGGTTGTAAAGAGTTGCTAGGAGTTGCTATAGCACCGTGCCGAGTGGACGGCACAGTGGTGTAGTGGTTAGCACTGTCGCCTCACAGCAAGAAGGTCCGGGTTCGAGCCCCGTGGCCAACGGGGGTCTTTCTGTGTGGAGTTTGCATGTTCTCCCCGTGTCTGTGTGGGTTTCCTCCGGGTGCTCCGGTTTCCCCCACAGTCCAAAGACATGCAGGTTAGGTTAACTGTTGACTCTAAATTGAGCGTAGGTGTGAATGTGAGTGTGAATGGTTGCCAGTGTCTATGTGTCAGCCCTGCGATGACCTGGTGACTTGTCCAGGGTGTACCCCGCCTCTCGCCTATAGTCAGCTGGGATAGGCTCCAGCTTGCCTGCGACCCTGTAGAACAGGATAAAGCGGCTACAGATAATGGATGGATGGATGGATGGATGGATGGATGGATGGACTTGGGCTGAAGTGCCTTTGAGCAAGGTACCTAACCCCCAACTGCTCCCTGGGCGCTGTAGTATGGCTGCCCACTGCTCTGGGGGTGTGTGCGTGTGTTCACTGGTTCAGATCAATGCAGAGGATGAATTTTTTCTCTGTGTGCTTGAGTGTGCATGTGACAAATAAAAGCTTTTTCTTCTTCTATATCTTTCCTGGCAGCTCGAACCAATCTGGTCATTTATTTCCACCCACAGAGCTGTCGCTCACTCGATGTTTTTTTTGTTTTTCACACCATTCTGTGTAAACTCTAAAGACTGTTGTGTGTGAAAGCCTCAGGAGATCAACAGTTTCTGAAATACCCAAACCAGTCCATCTGGCTCAAACCGACGCCCATGCCACAGTGAAAGAAAGTCACACTTTGAGATCACAATTTTTTCCCCATTCTGATGCTTGAAGTGAACATTAACTGAAGCTCTTGATTTGTATCTGCATGGTTTTGTGCATTGTGCTGCTGTCGCTGGATCGGCTGATTAGATAACGGCATCGAGCAGCAGGTGTATGGGTGTTCCTAATAAAGTGGCCGGTGAGTGTATGCAAAACAGTTTAGTTCCTGTTATGACTTACACTACCGTTCAAAAGTTTGGGGTCACTTTGAAATGTCCTTATTTTTGAAAGAAAAGCACTGTTCTTTTCAATGAAGATCACTTTAAACTAATCAGAAATCCACTCTATACATTGCTAATGTGGTAAATGACTATTCTAGCTGCAAATGTCTGGTTTTTGGTGCAATATCTCCATAGGTGTATAGAGGCCCATTTCCAGCAACTATCACTCCAGTGTTCTAATGGTACAATGTGTTTGCTCATTGCCTCAGAAGGCTAATGGATGATTAGAAAACCCTTGTACAATCATGTTAGTACAGCTGAAAACAGTTGAGCTCTTTAGAGAAGCTATAAAACTGACCTTCCTTTGAGCAGATTGAGTTTCTGGAGCATCACATTTGTGGGGTCGATTAAATGCTCAAAATGGCCAGAAAAATGTCTTGACTATATTTTCTATTCATTTTACAACTTATGGTGGTAAATAAAAGTGTGACTTTTCATGGAAAACACAAAATTGTCTGGGTGACCCCAAACTTTTGAACGGTAGTGTATGTTACAAGAGCTATATGCAGTTGTTCCCTGACCAGCTTCTCTTTTTTCCCTGTCTCTAAAAATGAATAAGGCAAAAAAAGCAGGTTTTCTTCTTACAGAGAAAACGCAAAAGCACAAAATCCTGAAGACTTTTCCGTGTGAGAAAACATAAAGTTACAGCTCGATGTCTGACTATTACAAATCACTGACACTGGAGGCGTCGTCTATAAATGATTAATAAGCATCTCATCTCAGAAAACTTCAATTATACAGTATGTTTTTAAAATCCACTTATGTGCAGTCCCCCCAGGATTCCGCGGGCCTTTTCTGTGATTGTTGCGGGCTAAAATGTCTGATGTTGCGGGGGGGTTTCCCCAAAAAAATTGCGATGAAAGTTGCGGTGTTTTTTTAGGTTTTTGTTGCGATTACATTGCGATTACATAGTTGCGAGAAATTGTTGCGATTTTCTCTTTTTGTGATTAAAATTGAGTGATATGTTAAATATTAAGTTATTACTGAAAAACTATTGATTAAAAAGACACTGAGAAATGGTCCTATAAACAACTTTACCAATATAAAAGATTACCAGGACTACAAAAATGCAGAAAAATAGGCTTTACTTATCCAAATGCACCTGTTGGTTCAAAAGTTAAAGTGCATAGAACCTCACAGCACAACATGAAGTTACCTTAAAATATAATATAAATGCCTCAGCTTTCATGTAAGAAAAAAAAAACTATTAATACTAGTACTGTGTGCAGGCAGTCTCTCCTGAAGACTAAATTAAACAATAATTATAAACTAATAAAATAAATGGCTCAGGCTTCATAGAAGAAAAAAAACTATTTGAACAGAATCTCACAGTATGATGCTGAAGCTACCTAAACAATGGAAAATAAAATACCATTTTGGCAAAAATGTTGGCATCCATTAATTTCTTGTATTAAGTAAAAAATAATGTAAAGTGCGCACAGTCCTTCACTGTAAACATAACACACTTTCAGTAACAGAATTTAAGCCTATATAAACACTGACTCGCACATGCTGCTTCTCTTGAACGTATACACGGAAGTAAGGCGGAAGGTAGTTTGTCGACGTCACCTCAAGACAACGCCAACGATTGGTCAAATTTGCGGGAAAGTTGCGGTGATTGGATATAATTGCAACACCGCCCTGAATTCGCGGGGATTGGTTGAATTTGCAAATCGCGACATCCTGGAGTATGTGGAGCGTCCTCCATACAAATCCTGGTGTAAGTTGTTACCATAGAAATAATACTTCATTCATTAATATAAATCTGAGTTCTCTTGCACCACAGCTACTGTCCTGCTCTTATAGTTATGTGAGAAATGCTAATATTCACCGAAGGCGAAGCGAATATCAGTGAATAATAACCGAGACGAAGTGAAGGTTATTATTCACCGATTTTCACTGAGCCTGAGGCGGATAATTGTTTTAGTATAAATATACAAGTGATTTATTTTTTAAAAAATTGTATTTAAAAGATTATTTATTTCAAACTTCAAAACCGGCATGCTGTGTATTTACACTAAAGAAAATTAATCAACATCTTCTGATCAATCATAATCAATTCTTATAATGATGCTTATATTATGCTTAGAAATTTCTAAAGCAAGGAGGCACGGTGGTGTAGTGGTTAGCGCTGTCGCCTCACAGCAAGAAGGTCCTGGGTTCGAGCCCCGGGGCCGGCGAGGGCCCTTCTGTGTGGAGTTTGCATGTTCTCCCCATGTCCGCGTGGGTTTCCTCCGGGTGCTCCGGTTTCCCCCACAGTCCAAAGACATGCAGGTTAGGTTAACTGGTGACTCTAAATTGACCGTGAGTGTGAATGGTTGTCTGTGTCTATGTGTCAGCCCTGTGATGACCTGGCGACTTGTCCAGGGTGTACCCCGCCTTTCACCCGTAGTCAGCTGGGATAGGCTCCAGCTTGCCTGTGACCCTGTAGAAGAATAAAGCGGCTACAGATGATGAGATGAGATTTCTAAAGCATAAAGTGTTGTACGACTGGTCTTGAGACCACTTTTTGAAGGTCTCCGTTTCATCTTGGAATCTACTGTATTTTTACTCGACCTTGTCTCGGTCTCAGACATAGAGACTCAGGATTTTATTTCGAGACAGGTCAAGAAAGGATTTCACTAAATTGCCGATGCATTGTCTAATTTATTTGTTTACATAATTACTGCGAATGGATGTAAAATTTCCTGTTTCAAATGCCATCAATAATGTGACTCATTGCTAATTTGAAAATTTTCTTCCTGTTAACGGCTGTCACCCCTCCCCCACCCCCTTCACACACCCTGGTCTGGTTCTGGCCTTGACTTGGTCTCGCCCTGCCTTGGTCTTGACTTGATCTCCAACCCTCAAAGTCTTGGTCTTGTCTTGAGCTCGATACACTCTGATTGGTCATGACTTGGTCTCGGTTTAGGTGGTCTTGACTACAACACTACTAAGCACACCCATTAAGTGAAGCTGATAAAGGGACACTGACGTCTCCTCCTGTCTCTCAGGTGGGTGATGGAACTCCACTGCGGCGGTGGCGCATCTCAGTTGAAGTGGAGGCTCCACCATCTGTGCTGCTTAACCGGGTTCTGCGAGAGCACCACCTGTGGGACAGCGACCTCCTACAGTGGAAAGTTCTGGAAACACTGGACAAGCAGACTGAAGTGTATCAGTATGCTCTCAACAGCATGGCCCCTCACCCCAGCAGGGACTTTGTGGTACTCAGGTATGTTTATACCTCAGATATGGAGATATGTTTTGCTGCACAGGCATCTCTAGACCTGTATTTCTCTGCAGCATGATGCATTTTCATTTTGCCTACTATACATGCATCATTTATGAAAAACCATTTATAGTTTAATTTCTTCAGCTGTTTTTTTTTTTTTTGACTGACTGCAGACAGAAATTGCATATCGTAAAAGAATTTGTTTGTCCAGAGTTGAGTTGTATTGACTTGAGTTAAATGGCACGGTGGTGTAGTGGTTAGCACTGCCACCTCACAGCAAGAAGGTTCTGGGTTCGAGCCCAACGGCCGATGGGGGCTTTTTTGTGTGGAGTTTGCGTGTTCTTCCCGTGTCTGCGTGGGTTTCCTCCGGGTGCTCCAGGTTCCCCCACAGTCCAAAGACATGCAGGTTAGGCTAATTGGTGGCTCTAAATTGACCGTAGGTGTGAATGTGAGTGTGAATGGTTGTTTGTCTCTATGTGTCAGCCCTGCGATGACCTGGTGACTTGTCCAGGGTGTACCCCGCCTCTCGCCCGTAGTCAGCTGGGATAGGCTCCAGCTTGCCTGCGACCCTGCACAGGATAAGCGGCTACAGATAATGGATGGATGACTTGAGTTGATAGGCCTGGGACACATGATATGACCTACTGACTGAGCTGACCTCATTTATTGCCTCTGCATCCAAAGACAACCAACAGCAAGGACAAAGAATCTAAAAGTCACCCATAGAAGAGCAGCTTAGAATTATACGAAACTCACAGGACAGCCACAAATACAGTATTGGCAATACCATGTGATTAAATAATGTTTCTGTTTATGCAACTCCATTTTCTGCACAAGCCTGGACTGTGCTGTTTGATAACACGAGCAGAATGTTGCAATGCTCTTTAACTGTGGCTCAGTCATTTGAGGAGTTTCATTGTACAAGCTGACATCGAGAACACGTTCTCGCACAGTCTTATTGAATTCAGCCAGGATTTTATTGGGATCATCTTGTACAGTGTGACCAATAATCATCTTAAAAGCCTGCTGAGATCACACAGTCTACAACGGACTTTAAACGGTTTCTTTAAAATCATTACTCGTTCCTTGCTCTTAGAACACAGTACTACTGATGACTTTTCACAAACTGTAAATGACAGTTAAATCTGCATTTGTTTCATGTTCAAAGAATGAGCCAGAAATCTTTGTAGACGTATAGCAAGGCATATAATTAAATAGGGAAGCCATGGTCTAAATTTTAGAGAAGCAGCTTTGGAACCAAAAGGTCGCTGGTTCAATTCCCTAAACCAGCAGGAATGGCTGAAGTGCTCTTGAGCAGGGCACCTAACCCCTAACTGCTTCCCAGGCTGCTCACTGCTGTGGGTGTGTCAGGTTCCTGTTGTATGTCGCTCTGGATAAGAGTGTCTGCTAAATGTCTGTAATGTATTATGCTTTGAGAAATTAGTTTCCAACTGTGTGTATGTTTCTGAAGGTGAGTACGGCAGGGCAGGGCAGGGCAATGAGATTACAGATCTATGAGTGAGGCATTTTGGTGACAATGAAATCTGCACTTGGCAGGATGATACTTAGCAGCAGTGTGCATGTATCTGTGCATCAACAGATTATGGATGATATGTACAGTGTCTTGCAAAAGTATTCATCCCCCTTGGTGTTTGTCCTGTTTTGTTGCATTACAAGCTGGAATGAAAATGGAGTTTTGGAGGGTTAGCACCATTTGATTTACACAACATGCCTACCACTTTAAAGGTGCACATTGTTCTTTTGTTGTGACACAAACAATAATTAAGATGAAAAAACAGAAATCTGGAGTGTGCATAGGTATTCACCCCCTTTTGTATGAAACCCCTAAATAAGAGCTGGTCCAACCAATTCACTTCATAAGTCACATCACTGGTTGATTGAGATCCACCTGTGTGCAATCAAAGTGTCACATGATCTGTCACATGATGTCTGTATAAATCAACCTGTTCTGGAAAGACCCTGACTCTGCTACACTACTAAGCAAGCAACGTGAAAGCCAAGGAGCCTCCGAACAGGTCAGAGACAAAGTTGTGGAGAAGTATGGATTAGGGTTAGGTTATAAAAAAATATATATATCAAACTTTGAATATCCCAGAGAACACCATTAAATCCATTATAGCAAAATGGAAAGAATATGGCACCACTACAAACCTGACAAGAGAAGGCCGTCCACCAAAACTCAGACTGGGCAAGGAGGGCATTAATCAGAGATGAAACAAGGACACCAAAGATAACACTGAAGGAGCTGCAGAGATCCACAGCGGAGATGGGAGTATCTGACCATAGGACCACTTTAAGCCGTACACTCCACAGAGCGGGGCTTTATGGAAGAGTGGCCAGAAAAAAGTAATTGCTTAAGAAAACATGTTTGGAGTTTGCCCAACAGCATGTAGCAGACTCCCCATGGAAGAAGATTCTCTGGTCAAATGAGACAAAAATTGATCTTTCTGTCCATAATGGGAAATGCCATGTGTCACACAAACGCAACACCCTGAGAACACCATTCCTACAGTGAAGCATGGTGGTGGCAGCATCATGCTGTGGGGATATTTTTCATCTGCAGGGACAGGAAAGCAGGTCAGGACTGAAGGAAAGATGGATGGCACTAAATACAGGGCAATTCTGGAGGAAAACCTGTTCGAGTCAGCCAGAGGTTTGAGACTGCGACGAAGGTTCATGTTCCAGCAAGACAATGACCCTAAACATTCTGGTAAAGCTACACTGGAGTGGTTTAAAGGAAAACATTTAAATGTCTTGGAATGGCCTAAACAAAGCCCAGACCTCAATCCAATTGAGAATATGTGGCATAACTTGAAGATTGCTGCACACCAATGCAACCCATCTAATTTGAAGGAGTTGGAGCAGTTTTGCCTTGAGGAATGGGCAAAAATCCCAGTGGCTAGATGTGCTTAGCTGATAAAGACATAACTCAAGAGACTTGTAGCTGTAATTGCAGTAAAAGGTGGCTCTACGAAGCATTGACTTTGGGGAGGTGAATACCTATGCACACGGCAGATTTCTAAGGTTTTTTTTTTTCATCTTAATTATTGTTTGTGTCACAATAAAACAACAGTTTTGACCTTTAAAATGGTAGGCAGTGTAAATCAAATGGTGCTACCCCCCCAAAAAAAAAATAATTCCATTTTAATTCTAGCTTGTAATGTCACAAAACAGGTCAAACACCAAGGGGGATGAATACTTTTGCAAGACACTATATACATGATGAAAGTTTATAATGGAATTTATTTTGCATTAAGTACATAAATATTTCTTCTGTTTAGGATGTGGCAGACAGACCTACCAAAGGGTGTGTGCGCATTAGTGGCAGTTTCTATCGACCATGATGACAGTGCACCTATGGGAGGGGTTCGGGGCATCGTTCTAGAGTCACACTACCTGCTTGAGCCCTGTGGGTCTGGAAAGTCGAGGCTGACGCACATCTGCAGAGTGGACCTCAAGTAGGTGCTTTTACTGAGAGTCAGCGCTCTTTCAGTAGAGACGGTTACATTATTGTGATATTGCAGGTTCGAAAGCATCTTCAAGCTGATAGCTCTTCTTTTGCTGTTTTCTCAATTAAACACTGAGATCATAATGATATGTTTTGTCACTGATACAAGAAGCTAAAATGTCTAAATACTTCAAATTATTCCCAGTGACCTTCACTAGAAGCTTGTCATTTTTATCATAATTGTAATCTGTATACAATGTTTCCAACAAGTCGGTAATACATTGGCACTGTGCTCAGCCAAGTATATGTCAGCCCATTAAAAAATGTAGTTACCCTGCAAAAAAACAACATCTGAACAAGTGGAAATATCTTGAATATCATCAGGTTTATCTTGTATTGTCTATAATAAGATTATAAATCAACAGAATATAGGATTTTAAAATCTATTTCAAGATATTTTTATGAATAAAGCTTTATATTTTCTTATTCTATTGACGTTATTTTGCTTCTTTCGACAAATAAATGTTTAAAGTTAGCAAAATTATTATTTAAACAACACTATCTCAAGCTTGAAATAGACCACTTGCACTGCCGTCACATTTACGTTAGCGACTGTCGCTACCCTATACCTGGGGGACAAGCGAACTTTGTTTACACACTGTTCACATACTGAAGCCAAGCAAAGATGTCCGGTGTCTGTTGCTGTTGTCTGAAGAAAACTACAGCTAAAAAAGCTCTACTACCGGATTACTTGGATAATCTTAGTCAGAAAGAAGCGAATGATAGATACGCGGAAATTAGTTTATTAACGGTTATGATCCGTACAAAATTCCTCAAAACGACTGGAGTGACGGTGCAGATTTGTGGCCTAGTGTTAGCATTAGCTACATGTTGGAATATACCTTCTTTTTCCCGAAGAGTCCCAACACGTAAGAACAGTTAAAAAAAAAAAAACTACAAAAGCAAGAAAACCTTCTTTGTGTAAAGAATTTCTCAACATCAGCTTTTGGGGAGCTAAGACTTTTGCACAGTGCTGTATATTAAAAAGAATAGAAACATGATTCCACCCAACCTTCAGTTCTCCAGCAGCTCCCACCAGAAGTATATTACAGATCCATGGGAAACATTGTTTATTCCATGCCTACCTTCAGTCTGCATCTGGGTTTTGCATTGTGTATAATTCCATAATCTTGTTTCTATGTTGTGTTAGGGGGAAGTCTCCTGAGTGGTATAACAAAGCCTTTGGTCATATATGTGCTGCCCAGGCAGCTCGCATTCGCAAGTCCTTCCAACCTCTGGACACTGAAGGCCCCGAGACCAAGATCTGACCTGGCTATGGAATATGGCCTGGAGTCCAGGGTTTTGAACCAGGATCAAGGTTACAAACAGTGTTGATATTGGGGTTGGGTTTGTACCAGGATCACATTATGGACCAGGGTTTGAACAAGGATCAGGGTTTAGTCTAGGACCAGGATCAGAAACAGGCTTAGGATCAGGTCTTGAACTAGAATCAAGGATTGGCTTCTGTGACAAATTTTTTATGCTGCAGGTAGTGAAGTAACACGAAGAGGAAGGTGAGAAAGTAAAGTGTTTGTTTGAATGAGAATGTAAAGATATCTCTTTAGTAAGTGTCAATACTGGAAATGCAAGAATGATGAACTACTCAAGAGGGATTCACGAGAAACACTGATGCGAAGTTGAATACCGCCCCTGTGAAGGTATTTAATCATCCATTTCATTTGAATATCTAGTACTAGTCAAGATAACTGGACTTGTGGTATACTCGAAAGATGAATCTTATAGTCTAAAGGCATTTCACCACAGACTTGAGTATTTTTGACTTACTGCTATCAGAAGTGTGTAACTCGTATCTGATGACAGTTATTTACTCTACAGTAGTTTTATCAGGCATAAGATGAAAGGAGGGCACTTACAACCCCAATTCCAAAAAAAGTTGGGATGCTGTGTAAACTGTAAATAAAAACAGAATGTGATAATCTGCAAATCATGGAAACCCTATATTTCATTGAAAAAATAGTACAAAGACAACATATGAAATGTTGAAACTGAGAAATTGTTTTGTGAAAAATATATGCTCGTTTTGAATTTGATGTCAGCAACACATTTCAAAAAGTTGGAACAGGGGCATGTTTACCACTGTGTTGCAGCCTGTCTACTTTTAAAAACACTCTGTAAACGGTTGGGAACTGAGGAGACCAATTACTGTAGTTTTGAAAGAGAAATGTTGTCCCATTCTTGCTTGATATACAAGTTCAGTTGCTCAACACTTTGGGGTCTCCTTTGTGGTATTATACGCTTCATAAGCGATCGAATGTTTTAGACTGGAGACAGGTCTGGACTGCAGGCAGGCCAGTTTAGCACCTGGACTCTCTTACTACAGAGTCATTCAGTTTTATTATGTGCAGAAAGCGGTTCAGAATTGTCTTGCTGAAAGAAGGAAGACCTTCCCTGAAAAAGATTTTGTCTGGATGGCAGCATATTGCTCTGAAACGTGTGTATATATCATTCAGCATTAATGATGCCTTCCCAGATGTACAAGCCACCCATGTCATGTGCACTAATGCACCCTCATACTATCACAGATGCTGGCTTTTGAACCGTGCACTAATAACAACCCGGATGGTCCCTCTCCTCTTTAGCCTTGCGGCTGTTGTTTCCATGATATCTAAAAAGCATTTTTACTTTTGATTCGTCAGACCTCGGGACAATTTTCCACTTCGCCTCAGTAAAGGAGCTCAGGCCCAGAGAAGGTGGCGGTGTTTCTGGATATTGTTTATATCTGGTTTTAACTTGCATTTGGGGATGCAGTAATGAACTGTTTTCAAAGATGATGGTTTTCTGAAGTGTTCCTGAGCCCATACAGTGAGTTCCGCTAAAGACATGTGTCTGCTTTTAATGCAGTGTAGCCTAAGGGCCTGAAGATCACAGGCATCCAATGTCAGTTTTTAACCTTGTCTCTTGCATACAGAAATTTCTCCAGATTCTCTGAATCTTTTAATGATACTGTATGTACCATAAATTATGTGATCCCCCAAATTCTTTGCAATTTTACATTGAGAAACATTATTCTTAAATTTTTGCACTGTTTGCCCACGCAGTCTTTCACAGAGCGGTGAACTCGTCCCCATCTTTACTTCTGAGAGACTCCGCCTCTCTGGGATGCTCCTTTTATACCCAATTATGATACTGACCTGTTGCCAATTAACCAAATTAGTTTTTTCTAGCATTATACAACTTTTTTGGTCTTTTGTTGCCCCATCCCACCTTTTCTGAAATGTGTTGTTGGCATCAAATTCAAAATAAGAATATATTTTTCAAAAAAAAACAATAAAATTTCTCAGTTTCGACATTTGATACGTTCTCTTTGTACTATTTTCAATGAAATGTAGGGTTTCCATGATTTGAAAATCTTCACATTTTGTTTTTATTTACGTTTTATACAGCGACCCAACTTTTTTGGAATTAGGGTTGTATTGTTGGGCAGTCAAAATTGCCAGGTTGAGAGTTTTTGTTTGTTGAACTTTGAGAAAAGTGGAGTGTAAATTGGAAATAAAGGCCAGAGAGAGAGAGAAGGCTCTGCAGCATCTCAGCTTTGCCTACAGAAGCAGACATTGTGAAAAGATCGTCACATCTTAGCGTTGACTCCTGCAGATGTCTGTCTGTTGAGCATCGTACTGTACTAATACCTGTAGATTAGATTATGCTAAAGCATGCAGTGCTGCGTTCACCCTCACCTCAGCCCAATCGTTACGCACTAAATAAGGGAGATTCATAAAATGCTTGATGTTGCACTAAAATATCACTTATGCTGTTGCATTTCCCACTGAAACAATAGCTCAATCCTTTTCAATGATTTTCAGAGATTATACATAATAAGCGTCAAACTGTGGGAACAAAATCACAGTTGTAGCACTTGACATAAGGTTTACGAGGTCATGGTGTAAGATTTGTGTCACTTCATCAAGTCCACTATGTTTAAAACAATCTAGCATAACATTTTTGGGGGCCTCATCATCAGTATCAGTATATCGTAATGTAAATACTATAATTGTTTCAGATTCTTTTATCCAAATATTCTAGTATTCTGTGGTTCATTTTGCCCCAGAGAGTCACTTTAAATACTCAGAGCATGAAAAGAAAACGAGTCGATTTGGACAGATACTGAGTACAGCTCCAAAATTACAGCCAGCTGTGAATTCTTCGACTGGGTTTGCCTGCAGATGTGCAAATATGCATACACCAATCCTAATCTCAGTTTATGGACATCAATCCAAATAATACATTAAATGTTTTATTATTATTATTATTTTATTTCCATGCTATACAATGTCTAGGACATGAATTCATTTCACTGCTTCTGAGAAGCACGTCTATATTCATTTTTAAATACTGTATAGCTAGAACCAACCATGTTATTGTATATAAGTGCATGTGTATGTGAAGAAGTGTACATATACCTATTTTACAGTATATTTTGTACATAAGTGGCATGAGTGTACTAATAGGCAGATTTAACTGCTTCCTTTGCTTATAGTCTTTTTTTTTTCTCGTGTCATATTGATATGTTGAAAATAACGCAATACCAAAATGTATACGCTGTTGGCTGCCTTTCCAGTGGGGTGTGTGTGTGCGCGTGTTTGAGATAGACGTGAGCTACATGGCGACATGGCAGTGTATGTCTCTGGTGTCAAGCTCCAAAACGTATTTTCCAGAACTGCAGAAAGAAGAAAGGCGCCATGAATACTAACTGAGAGGCTGCATACAGCCAGCTGAAAGGCTTTCTACTGCACTGAGCTGACCTGGGCCATTCAAAAAGCACCATAAAGCTACCAGCCTGCATTCCTTTATGGTTCACACACTTGGTCACATTTTCAACCAAATTAATGCAAATTTGTGCTCGCTATCTAAATCTTGTTAAGTGAATAAGTCTTTATTGTGTCTATGCAGCTTCCAGTGATGTAAATACAAATGAAGGAAATACCATCATCTCGTTATGATTATCATGATCAGGTAATCAAATGCATTGCTTACAAGAAGCTTGTTCGTTTGACTATCTGTTTCAAAGACGAAATGTGAAGACACCTGACCTCCAAGACTAAATAACTTTTTTCAAAGCTTTCCTAACAGGCAGCTAACAACAGGATGGTGGTATTTCCCTTATTCAGATAGTTATCATCCTTCAATGCAGCACAGCTATATCTAATATGCACATGCGTTAGATAGTAAATAATTACTTTTCCTACTTTTCACACACAAAGACAACACGAAGCTTTCGGAAGATGTTTAAATAGCCCAAGATGATTAGCTGTGGCTTTCAGGCTGTGGTATGCAACCTTGCAGTGATTCACAGTATCTTTCTTTCTCCTTTCCGTGTGTGTGTGTGCGCGCGTGTATGAGATCATCTATTTGTAATGAATAAAATGAAAACCTCTGAACACTCGAGTCATGATTACTGTGTTCTTGTGCTTTGTGTGAAACTCTGTGTGAACAGATTTATATTATTTAACCAGTACAACCTTGTTTTATTCCTTAGCCACTTACGACCCCAGTTCCAAATAATTTGGGATGCTGTGTAAATTAAAACCGAATATGACTATTTGCAAATCATGGAAATCCTATATTTTATTGAAAATTGTCTTTGTACCATGTTGAAACTGAGAAATTTTATTGTTTTTTGAAAAATGTATGCTCATTTTGAATTTGATGTCAGCAACACGTTTAAAAAAAGTTGGGACAAGGGCATGTTTAATACTTGCATCACCTTGTATGTTGCATCACCTCTACTTTTAACAACACTCTGTAAACATTTGGGAACAAAATTGCTATAATTTTGAAAGAGAAATGTTGTCCCATTCTTGCCTGATATACAAGTTCAGTTGCTCAACAGTTCAGGGTTTACTTTGTCATATTTTACACTTCATAATGCGCCAAATGTTTCAAATTGGAGACAGGTCTGAACTGCAGACAGGCCAGTTTAGCACCCGGACTCTCTTACTACTGAGCCATGGAGTTTCAATATGTGCCGAAAGTGGTTTGGCATAGTCTTGGTGAAAGAAGGAAGACCTTCCCTGAAAAAGATTTTGTCTGGATGGTGGCGTATTGCTCTGAAACGTGTATATATCATTCCGCATTAATGATGCCTTCCCAGATGTACAAGCTACCCATGTCATGTGCACTAATGCACCCTCATACGATCACAGATGCTGGCTTTTGAATCGTGCATTGATAACAAGCCGGATAGTCCCTCTCCTTCTTAGCCTGGAGGACGTGGTGTCCATGGTTTCTAAAAATAATTTTTACTTTTGATTCGTCAGACCTCAGGACAGTTTTCCACTTTGCCTCAATTCATCGTAAAAGAGCTCAGGCCCAAAGAAGGTGGCAGTGTTTCTGGATATTGTTTATATCTGTTAGGACTGGGGACTGTCTTGGCCTCTAGAGGCCGCTGTTATGTTTTTTTTCTTGTCATGTTTGTTTTGGGCCTCTAGAGGTCGCCACTGCTTCTGTGTTTTGTGTTTGTTTTGATTGCCTGTTTAGTCCTCATTATTGTCACCTGTTTCCCATTTAGCTTGTGTATAAATACTTCCTCAGTTTGGTCCCCAGTCACGGAGTCTTTGTGCTACCTATGGTTTGTTTCCGCTGTCCTGTGTACCTTGCGTATGCTCTTGTGGTTTTTGGTATTTTGTTTTCTTTGGATTTTGTTCTACCTTTTTGGATCTTCTGAGCGTTTTGCATTTTGCCTCTTCTTTTCTCATTTTTGGACTTTGAACCTTTGGATCATACTTTTGGTTTTTTTTGCCTTGGATTTTTTTACTCTGTAAATAAACTTTTTTCTTTTTTTTTTTTTTTTTGTACTCTACTATCGTCTCACGCCTCTGCACTTGAGTCAATCCCCTGGTGGCCTAGTGGGGGTTTTCTGGATCACTACACCAGCGACCTGGGTTCAAATCTCAGCAAAGCCCTAACAATATCTGATTTTAACTTACATTTGTGGATGCAGTAATGAATTGTTTTCACAGATGATGGTTTTCTGAAGTGTTCCTGAGCCCATACATTGATTTTCTATTACAGACACATATCTGCTTTTAATGCAGTGTACCCTGGGGCCTGAAGATCACAGGCATCCAATGTCAGTTTTCAGCCTTGTCTCTTGCATACAGAGATTGCTCCAGATTCTCTGAATCTTTAAATGATATTATGTACCATAGATAATGTGATCCCCAAATTCTTTGCAATTTTACATCGAGGAACATTATTGTTAAATTATTGCACTCTTTCACAGAGCAGTCTTTCACAGAGCGCTGAACCCCTCCCCATCTTTACTTCTGAGAAACTCCGCCTCTCTGGGATGCTCTTTTTATACCCAATCATGTTACTGACCTGTTGCCAATTAACCAAATTAGTTTTTTAGCATTGCACTAGTTTTTCAGTCTTTTGTTGCCCTGTCCCAACTTTTCTGAAATGTGTTGTTGACATCAAATTCAAAATGAGTATATATTTTTCAAAAAACAATAAAAATTTCAGTTTCAACATTTGATATGTTGTCTTTGTATTATTTTCAATGAAATATAGCGTTTCTATGATTTGCAAATCTTCATATTCTGTTTTTTTATTTACATTTTACACAGTGTCCCAAATTTATGGAATTGGGGTTGTATTAACATAAGAATGCGAGATGTGACCCATCATCAGAGGACCACCTGATAACAGCTGAAATGATCATCACAACTATTTTGCTCAGTATTGAAATAATCGTTATTTATAAGCAATGACGTTTTGTCAATTTAACAGTATCTCATTTTCGCTTTCTGTTGTATACTGTAAATATGTCTAAGCATTGATGAATCTCTGAATCATTGGTTTTAATCTTTAAGTACAGTAAATATTAATATGAACAAAGTAAGTGACAAATTATGATAGAACATGTAATCTGGGAAGGTGTACGTACTGGGCATTTACTAACCTGAAAGATAAAGTTTTATAATAGCTAATAGTTTATTCATTCATTTGTCTTCAGTAACCACTTTATCCTGGTCCAGGTTGTGGTAGAGCCAAATCCTATCCTGGGAACACTGGGCACAAGGTCGCAATATTTCCTGAATAGGATGCCAGTCAACCATATGGCAACACACACACTGGCAACCCAAACTTGCCCCTATGCATGAATGCACACTCAGGTTGGAGGACACCAGAGAACCCTAACGGAACTCACATAGAGCTCAGGACAGATCAGAGCTCATGAACAAGTGATCAGAAATATTGGCACATGTGACTTAGCGGTGTTTCATGTTGCCCAGGTGTGTCAGATTGATTATTTAAACAATAAGACATCTGAATGTCTACTCTTGGTTTGAGCTCAGGGTTTTGCCTGTGAAAACTGCATTTGTTGTGAAAAAAGATAAACCAACATGAAGTCTGTGGGAGAAAATGAAGCCATTTTGAAGCTGAGACAAAACAGAAAATTGATCAGAGCCATAGAAAAGCATTGGGCATTGCCAGTACAACAATTTGGAATGTCCTGAAAAAGAAAAAATAAAGAACAATAACTCGTGTACTAATCAATCACAAGTCAACCAAGGAGACAACAGTGATTGATGAGCTGTCAAGAAAATCCCAAAAATAACAGTCAATGGCATCTCCAGCAACCACAGGGCAGGAATGAAGGTGTTGTAGGCCAACTCATGATGGTATGAAGTCTCATCAGAATGGATTCTACACCTGCAACACTGAGCTCGATATAAAATCTGGAGACCTCATAGGCTCATCAGAGTGAAGCCATCTGGCAACCATCTTGCCATTCACATCGCTTGTACTTGGCTTATGTGTTAAATTATGGTATCTGATCAAATTTGCCCCAAGAAAAGAGTCAAGTTTATTTGTATAACGCTTTTAACAATAGACATTGCCGCAAAGCAACTTTACAGAAATTTAAAGACTTTAAACATGAGCTAATTTTATCCCTAATCTTTCCCCAATGAGCAAGCCTGTGGCGATGGTGGCAAGAAAAAACTCCTTCAGACAACATGAGGGAGGAACTAGACTCAAAAGGGAACCCATCCTCATTCGGGTGATAACAGATAGCGTGATTATAAATAACTTGCTTCTATAGTGGTGCTTGAAAGTTTGCGAACCCTTTAGAATTTTCTATATTTCTGCATAAATATGACCTAAAACATCATCAGATTTTCACACAAGTCCTAAAAGTAGATAAAGAGAACCCAGTTAAACAAATGAGAGAAAAATATTACACTTGGTCATTTATTTATTGAGGAAAATGATCCAATATTACATATCTATGAGTGGCAAAAGTATGTGAACCTCTAGGATTAGCAGTTAATTTGAAGGTGAAATTAGAGTCAGGTGTTTTCAATCAATGGGATGACAATCAGGTGTAAGTGGGCACCCTGTTTCATTTAAAGAACAGGGATCTATCAAAGTCTGAGCTTCACAACACATGTTTGTGGAAGTGTATCATGGCACGAACAAAGGAGATTTCTGAGGACCTCAGAATGAATGAATAAACCCTTTATTGTCACTAGTCACATGTACCAGCGAAATTAGCCGTCAACCCATCCGTACATATACATACATACAATTGACACAGGGATAGACAGGACAGGAAGACAGGGATGAAAAATACAGAATAACATGAGGGGAGAGGAGGAGAAAAAAAACAACCCCCACACTATGCTTCTGTGGGAAGTACAGTGTGGGAACATTAAAAAAAACACCTCAGCACATAAGCACAAAAAACACAGTACGCTTTACAACATGAAAACTCGGAACTCGAGGGGAAAGGGAGTGAGGGAGGGGGCAATCATGGGAGGGGGGGAGGGGGTGGGGGCAGAGGTATAGGTAACCCAGCGCAAACAAGCAGTCCGGTCCTGCAGCCAGACGGCGCTTACCCACTTGTCACACTGGGGGTAAAAACGGCAACCGTGGGAAGTGGGGGGAGTAATACAGAGAGAGTCTGACTGCAGTGATCTTCAGGGGGAGTTGTTGGCCCAGCAACAGCCTTGGCCAAGACATTGCTGGCTGAGGGAGCCGAAGATAAGATTGGAATTTATTTGGTCTTGGGACGAGTAGACGCATTCTTTTCACGACTACCCTGCTTGTCCATTCTGGTCTCGATCCATTTCTCTTTGCAAAGCCAACAGCTTCTCCAAGATGGTATCCACGTTGCGGTTCAAGTTCTGAATAGCCACAGTCTGAGTGCCGACAGCTCTGCCCACTGCTTCAATCATGTTGGGCAGCTTTATGGGGCATTGGACAGCCGTCACCATTTTCTGATTTCCTTGATAAACCAGGGCAATGCCTAATCCAATCAACAAAAGTCCTGTAATCATGGTTCCGAATAGGTAGATGTCTTCAATGTTCTCCACAGAAAGAACCACCAGGCACACGAACCGCCACTTCTCCCACGCGTCCATCATATAGCCAGCTGCAAATGTTCCAGCAGGACAGGCTGGTTCCCCCGAACCCAGGCTTCTCGTCAAAAAAAGCGTTGTTGATGCTCATCAGGCTGGAAAAAGGTTACAAAACCATCTCTAAAGAGTTTGGACTCCACCAATCCACAGTCAGACAGATTGTGTACAAATGGAGGAAATTCAAGACCATTGTTACCCTCCCCAGGAGTGGTCGACCAACAAAGATCACTCCAAGAGCAAGGCGTGTAATAGTCAGCAAGCTCACAAAGGGTAACTTCTAAGCAACTGAATGCATCTCTCACATTGGCTAATGTTAATGTTCATGAGTCCACCATCAGGAGAACACTGAACAAAAATGGTGTGCATGGCAGGGTTGCAAGGAGAAAGCCACTGCTCTCCAAAAAGAACATTGCTGCTCGTCTGCAGGTTGCTAAAGATCACGTGGACAAGCCAGAAGGCTATTGGAAAAATGTTTTGTGGACGGATGAGACCAAAATAGAACTTTTTGGTTTAAATGAGAAGCGTTATGTTTGGAGAAAGGAAAACACTGCATTCCAGCATAAGAACATTATCCCATCTATGAAGCATGGTGGTGGTGTTAGTATCATGGTTTGGGCCTGTTTTGCTGCATCTGGGCCAGGACGGCTTGCCATCATTGATGGAACAATGAATTCTGAATTATACCAGCGAATTCTAAAGGAAAATATCAGGACATCTGTCCATGAACTGAATCTCAAGAGAAGGTGGGTCATGCAGCAAGACAACGACCCTAAGCACACAAGTCATTCTAGAATGGTTAAAGAAGAATAAAGTTAATGTTTTGGAATGGCCAAGTCAAAGTCCTGACCTTAATCCAATCGAAATGTTGTGGAAGGACCTGAAGTGAGCAGTTGATGTGAGGAAACCCACCAACATCCCAGAGTTGAACCTGTTCTGTACGGAGGAATGGGCTAAAATTCCTCCAAGCCGGTGTGCAGGACTGATCAACAGTTACCAGAAATGTTTAGTTGCAGTTATTGCTGCACAAGGGGGTCACACCAGATACTGAAAGCAAAGGTTCACCTACTTTTGCCACTCACAGATATGTAATTTCATCTCATTATCTCTAGCCGCTTTATCCTGTTCTACAGGGTTGCAGGCAAGCTGGAGCCTATCCCAGCTGACTACGGGCGAAAGGCGGGGTACACCCTGAACAAGTCGCCAGGTCATCACAGGGCTGACACATAGACACAGACAACCATTCACACTCACATTCACGCCTACGGTCAATTTAGAGTCACCAGTTAACCTAACCTGCATGTCTTTGGACTGTGGGGGAAACCGGAACACCCAGAGGAAACCCACGTGGACACAGGGAGAACATGCAAACTCCGCACAGAAAGGCCTTCATCGGCCATGGGGCTCGAACCCGGACCTTCTTGCTGTGAGGCGACAGCACTAACCACTACACCACCGTGCCGCCCCAATAAATAAATGACCAAGTATAATATTTTTGTCTCATTTGTTCAACTGGGTTCTCTTTATCTACTTTTAGGACTTGTGTGAAAATCTGATGATGTTTTAGATCATATTTATGCAGAAATATAGAAAATTCTAAAGGGTTCACAAACTTTCAAACACCACTGTATAACAGTGTTCTATATAGTCACAAAGTATAACTGTGCAACCAGGAAGTTCATTATAGTTTTAACATGAAGTCTGTTTTGTTGAAGTTATAAACTCTTCACTGATGGAAACTTGAGTGCAAAACTGTTCATGACAACTGCAGTCCTAAAGTTAGCAAGTTAACTGTAGTCCTCAGACATAAAATCATTACTGTAAGCATCCAGATCATCTTCCAAGTGCGACTTTCGACGATCCATATGGGGGCCGTCCTCCACAGGAGTAATGTGATGAGACTCCAGCCAGACGTAGGGCATCAGGATGGATCAGGCAGGTCCGAGGAGCAGAAGAGGTCAGCATCTTGATCTTTCTCCTGACTTTTTGTTCCACTTTCATTACCTCTTCTTATTTTCTCAACTTTACTCACATTCCTTATATATCTTTATAGCACTCACCTTCACTGTTAATGTTTTCTTTTCCAGTTCTGTCTCTAATAATTTTTTTTGAACGGTTCTTTTACTACTATAATTATTTCAACTGAGATTGTCAGTTTTTCTCTTATACAATGTATCTTTCTCTTATCTATCTATCTATCTATCTATCTATCTATCTATCTATCTATCTATCTATCTATTATACCAGCGCAAAGGCTGTACAATACTTCCTTTCTGCACTGTAAATGCAAATATTCAAATTAATTAGAAATGATTAGTGAATCAAACTTAGAAATCATCAACCTGTTGTCAACACTAATATTAAATAAATAACTGCTAATTTCAAGTTGGAGAACACGCTTAACTTAGTGTACTCCACTTCAGTTAAATTAGAAAATATAATTTATTGTCCCAGAGTCCTTTGGGCGTTGTGTTTAGACATGCGCAGACCTGCCCCATCTACGCGCGGTCTTTTCAGCACATGCACCAGGATTAACAAAAGTGGAACATGTTTCCAGAGCCTTAAATGATGCGTTGTTTAGCATTTAAAATAAATGTTAATTGCAAAGTAAATCCAATGTGTTCACCATTCATTTGTTTGGGGGCTCATTACCTTGTATTGTGTGTTGTTGTTTTTTTTATTAAATTAGCATGTGTCCTATTGTCTTTCGCAAAACTCTTTGGTCAAGAAAATTAAAGTTAAATTGGCCTCAATATGAAGGATGAGTAAAACTAGAGAATTAAGCTTTCACAATTCATGAATATTAAGTTAAATTTATGAAAAAAGATATCTGAAAGCCATTGATTTGAGTACTGTAAACTTAAAATAAATAAGTTAATGTAATCAAAATTATATAAGATGAGTACTGCAAACTCACAATAAATAAGTTAATGTAATCAAACTAATCTAAGTTAATTTGAGTACTGCAAACTCACAAAAAATAAGTTAACCCAATCTAATTTATCTAAATCAACATAAATGACTTTTTTTGAGGCAACGACTTTGCATATTTTTTTTAAGTAAAGTCAACTTATTATATTTTACAGTGTGTTTAGGACAGAGGTTGAAACAGGATTATTTCCTCATGTTTTTTGCCATTTTCACTTCATTTTCACAGTCATGTCTTAACAGTATTTATTGGTCACTGTGATGATATGTGAATGTATGGGCCACCGTAGTGGCTCTACGTATGATGTCATAGGGTCACATTGAGAATAAACCAGAAGTTCTATGGAGTGCAACCTACATGGTACTCACGTTATTGCCTCCGCGCATGACATGGTGTCAGAAGTGACCGATTTAACAAATAATTAGTGAGGGTGGCAAAATTTGGACCTCCAGAAAAGTTCGACTTCACCCGTCCGGCAGAATGGCCGATGTGGCGCCGTCATTTCAATCGCTATCAAGTGGCAACGAAACTGAACCAGGACAGCGGTGAAGTGTAGGTGAACACGCTTCTCTATGCTATGGGAAGGGAAGCCGAGGCTATCTACGAGTCATTTGTGTATGACCGGATGGAAAAGTTTGAAGACGAGGAGGAGGATGAAGTAAGCCCTGAAATGAATTATGACGTTGTGATAGAAAAGTTCCACGAGCATTTTGTGCTGAAAAGAAATGTAATACATGAACTGGCATGCTTTCATAAGCGAGTTCAGAAGCCAGATGACCCCGTGGAGGCCTTTATCCGAAGCCTGTACGAGCTAGCACAGTACTGCGAGTTTGGAGCTAACAAAGACGAGCAAATAAGGGATAGGCTTGTGATTAGCATATCGGACACGGACGTCTCAGAAAAGTTATAGTTGGAGCCAGAACTGTCTCTAGAGAAAGCAATCCAAATTGCTCGTCAAAATGAACAAATAAAACAACAAAATGTGTGCTTGCGTGCGGACGGTTCAGTGGATGCTATGATGCAAGGACAAGGGAGACGGCAATCCTATGGAAGAAATGGTGGGAGGGACAGACCGCAGTGGGTGAAGAGAGACGATAGGGGTGAGTCACAGCAGTTTGCCTGTTCACGATGCAATGGCCAGCATGGGAACGCACGCTGCTGCCCAGCTAAGAATAGGAGATGCAGAAAATGCAACAAAATAGGGCACTTCGAGGCTGTCTGTCAAAGTAGAGCACTAAAAGAAGTGAGCGTTGCGTCCGACAGTGAATACAGTGAAGATGCATTTTTTGTTGGCGCTGTACGTGAGGCGATGCCAGACGTGATTGCACAGCCTGACCCTGACAATGAGTGGCTAATAGAACTGGATGTGAATGGCAGTCTTGTAGAATTTAAAATAGACACCGGTGCAGACATTACAGTAATGTCACAGACCGCTTTCAATAAACTACTGCAACGTCCACGGTTGATCAGGGCTGGGCCAAAACCCCTCATTACCAGCCCAGGAGGCGAGGTGCAAACTGTGGGCAGGTTCCTCGCCTTAAGTCCATACAAGGGACGGCGCTATAAGTACTGGGTGACAGTTATCAAGGGGCCATACTCTCACAATCTCCTGGGACACAGTGTTGCCAAGAGAATGGGTCTAGTAATGAGAGTGAATGCCATTACATCCGATCTGCTTAATGATGTGTTTGGGGACATTGGACTGTTCAAGTGCGACCCAGTGAAAATCGAATTGAAGCCCGCTGCAGAGCCCTACTCTCTGGCGACACCACACTGCATCCCGTTTCCTCTCCTTCCAAAAGTAGAAGCCGAATTGAAGCGAATGCTGTCTCTGGGCATAATCGAGGAGGTCACAGGCCCCACGGATTGGTGTGCCCCGATGGTCCCTGTTGAGAAAAAGAACAAAGAGCAAGTGAGAGTGTGCGTAGACCTAAAACGCCTGAACAAAGCAGTGCGGCGCGAGAGGTACATTTTGCCCACTCTTGAAGACATAGCTCCAAAGCTGGCTGGAGCAACAATATTCTCCACTCTTGACGCGCCAAGTGGGTTCTGGCAAATTCCGTTGGAGGAGAGTAGCCGTAAGCTGACAACGTTCATCACTCCGATGGGAAGATTTTGTTTCCGTAGGCTGCCATTTGGCATAACGTCAGCACCAGAAATCTTTCAAAGACGGATGTCCACTCTGCTTAAGGATCATGAGGGGGTGGTCGTAGTGATGGATGACATCCTGGTATATGGAGCCACAACTGAAGAGCATGATGGTCGCCTGACTGCAGTCTTACAGACTATCAAAGACAGTGGACTGAAGCTGAACAAGGCCAAATGTCACATTGGCAAGGCAGAAATTCAGTACTTTGGCCACCTCATCAGTGCGGAGGAGCTGAGGCCAGACCCCAGCAAGGTGAAGGCGATCACCGAAATGGCCAGTCCAACAAACGTCGAGGAGCTGCATTAAGTCCTGGGGCTCATCAGTTACGTTGGGAGATTTCTGCCAGATCTCTCCACAAAGCTGCATCCGATCACAGACCTGCTGAAGAGGGAGAATGACTGGGTCTGGGGTGAGGCACAAGAAAGAGCGTTTCAATGCATCAAAGCCATGCTGGTGTCGGCCCCTGCTCTGGTATACTACGAAGCTGACAGAAAGACTGTAGTAAGTGCAGACGTGAGCAGCTATGGCCTAGGTGCTGCGTTGATGCAAGAACATGGGGGTGAGTTGAAGCCAGTGGCATTCTGTTCCCGTACACTCTCAGAGGCTGAAAAAGGTACTCACAGATTGAAAAGGAGTGCCTGGCATGTGTGTGGGCCTGCGAGAGGTTCGCCCGCTACGTACAAGGTATGGCCAGCTTCCACGTACACACAGACCACAAACCTCTCTTGCCACTTATAAATACTTACGACTTAGACAAGGCTCCTCCCAGGTGTCAGAGGCTCCTCATGCACCTTCTCCGTTTCAACGTGGTGGCTGAGCACATCCCAGGGAAACAGCTTGTTGTCGCCGACACACTTTCCAGGCGACCCTTGTCCGAGGTGAGCGATGGAGAGCTGGAGCACGAGGTACAAGCCTAACTTGAGTCAGTTCTTGCAAATGCCCCAGTCTCATCACAGAGGCTCAGTGAGATCCGCACAGCCACTCAGCAAGACAGTGAGCTGCCACAGATCGTCACTTTCATCAGAAATGGGTGGCCGTCCAGGTCACGAGTGCTGCCATCCCTGCTGCCTTACTTTTCTGCGAGGGCACATCTCTCTGAAACAGATGGTCTGGTGCTGTATCAGGACAGGATCATCATCCCTGCTGCTCTGAGACCTGCCATACTGGAGCAGATTCACGGAGGCCACCAAGGCCTCACAAGGTGCCGTGCACAAGCAAGGATGTCAGTGTGGTGGCCACGCATCAGTAGCGAGATAACACAGAGAGTGTCAATATGCCAATTCTGCATCCAAAACAGGCCCACTCAGCGACAGGAACCATTACTCACCACAGCTCTTCCGGAGGGCCCTTGGCAGCGCATAGCAGCAGATCTCTGTGAAGTAAGGAAACAGACCTACCTCATAGTGACAGATTATTACTCCAGAGACATTGAGATAGCTCACCTCACTTCGATATCTAGTACACAGGTCATCAATAGGCTCAAGGCCATGTTTGTGAGATGGGGAATACCACTTGAACTGGTGAGTGACAATGGCACACAGTTCTCATCTGGTGAGTTCAAAGACTTTAGTGAGAAGTATGGCTTTATCCATACTACAACTAGCCCTCACTATCCCCAAGCGAACGGTGCAGCGGAACGGGCCGTTCAGACGGCCAAGCACATCCTAAAGCAGCCTGATCCACATCTTGATCTGTTATGTTACAGAGCAACCCCCAGTGCAGCAACCGGCGTGAGCCCAGCCCAGCTCATGACTGGGAGGTGCATCAGAACTACACTTCCTATGTTGGAAGAGAAGCTACAGCCTGCACCTGTTGACAGGCAACAGGTTCATGAGAAAGACACAGAGACAAAGTCATCATACCAGTTCTACTACAACCGCCGCCACTCTGCTTATCATCTTCCACTGCTTCATCAAGGCCAGGACGTCAGAGTCAAGATCGACGGAGAGAAGGTGTGGAAAACCCCTGCCAAAGTCATTGACCGGTGCAAAGAGCCCCAGTCGTACCTACTGAAGACGGACGGCGGTGCAGTGCTGCGTCGCAATCGGCGACATCTACAGGCCGTGCCAGGGTCTTCGGATTCATCTGACCAATGGGAGCCGACGGTTGAGAGACCAACACCACCGCCAGGTAGATCTTCACCTGCAGCCAGTCCAGCGCGCAGTGATAAGCCACCAGACCTGAGGGCCCCAGACCGAGCTGCGGGGCATGCAACCCCACATACACCAGCGCAGAGTGGGGTACAGGTGACTTCCAGGGGCCGTGAGGTCAGACTTCCCTGCAGGTATAGAGACACTTAGTTTAGGCCTTCCTTGTTATAACACTTTGAAAAAGGGGGAAACAAATGGTTAAAAAAAGAGGAAAAAAAGGAATGTGTTTTGAAAAGGTGTGATGCGAAATAACGATTATGCTATTTTAAATTTTATTATTAAGTGATAGTTCATGTGTTATTGATGAGGTTTAACCATTTTCATACTGACAGTTATGAGTTATTATGAGTTACAATGAATGATACATTCTCGAGCCATGGCACGGGACTATAGACATGGATTGAAAGGCTGTTGCCGAAGTTAACCACCCATTGACTTTTTGAACTGTTTTGAGTTATAGGAACAGCAACTATTGAGGGCAGAATAAATCCCTACGTTGCTGTGGATGGCGGGCAGTCTACCCCAAAATCCTAGTTTATATGGAATTGTACTTGTTCTGTCTGGGGTAGTTAATGGGGTTTCTCTTCAACCTAAAAGGGGGAAATGTGATGATATGTGAATGTATGGGCCACCGTAGTGGCTCTATGTATGATGTCATAGGGTCACGTTGAGAATAAACCGGAAGTTCTATGGAGTGCAACCTACATGGTAGTCACGTTATTGCCTCCACGCATGACAGTCACATAATTCACTGTCACAATATTCATGCAGTTTGTGACCACTATGACCATTAAACACTGTTAAAACATGACCATGAGAATGAAGTGGAAATGGCAAATCGCATGAGAAAATAATCCTGTTTTAACAACTGCCCTAAATAGAAAGGAAGTATTGTACACCATTTGTGTTGGTGTAATATATATATATATATATATATATATATATATATATATATATATATATATATATATATATATATGAGTGATTCTACGCTTATGGGTACTGAAATGGGGACATGAACTTATTCACCTAAAACCATTTCTTTTTTTACCATCAGGTCACAAAACATGTAATCTTTAATGAATGATATGTTAAAAGATAACTTTAATTTTCTGAGATGTAATAAAAACATATTTATATGCCAAAGTCAAGCCTATGAGTTCCAAAATGATGTCTGTTACGTTACTTCTGTTACGATTGTCCATCTCGCGTCTGTTACAAATTAATTACAATCTAGCTATATACCATGTTAATCTTATTGAAAGAATGTGTATGTTTATTCTAATACATGTGTTTATTAATTATATTTGCTAAAACATCACCTTCCTATGTTTCAAAAAGTAATTCTACATTGTTAAAATTGAGAATATATATGTCCACAACACTTCTGTTACGTTCTGACTTTGGCATATAAATATGTTTTTATTACATCTCAGAAAATTAAAGTTATCTTTTAACATATTCATTAAAGATTACATGTTTTGTGACCTGATGGTAAAAAAAGAAATGGTTTTAGGTGAATTTTTAAAAATAAGTTCATGTCCCCATTTCAGTACCCATAAGCATGGAATCACTCATATATATATATATATATATATATATATATATATATATATATATATATATATATATATATATATAATATTGTGTGTGTGTTTGTGTGTGTGTGTGTGTGTGTGTGTCAGAGAGGTCAAGACATATGGTCCTGACATTCCAGCTTGCTACTCTTATGGTGTTTTTCTTTCTCTGTTGTTTGCCTGGTGCAAGGTTTACAGTCTGCTTTTCAGTGTTTAACTTAGCTCCAAGCACCCATTGGAGCAGGCAGACTGTGGTGGTTCAGCACCTTACTGGCCGGGGGCGGTAGCTGACCAGTGAAACACAACGGTTCCTCCCACCGTCTGAGACAACCCGTAGTGTCCTCCCTACGCCAATCGGTCTGGACTTATCAATCGTAACTGCTGTCTCCCGTGTTGTTTTAGCCACTAGGGACCAGTCGCAATGAAGTGACCTCTCCATAACGCAGTGCCAGGGCAGAAGTGTAAGGACACTCAGGGATGCCCAATTGTCTGAGTCCCCCTCTCGGCCTCGCCAATGAAATCCAAAGGAAACCAGAGCAGTACATTTGGCATCGGGTTGGCTGCAGGAGCTGCCGGAAGGAAGACAAGAACGCCAAACCAACCGCCTATGGGACCTCACTCCGGATTTTTCATTGAGGTTTACTCCTCTAGCCTTTTCCATAACTCAAGGCCACGGAGGCAGAAGAGCTTCATCTACCTGTGCCGTAACCCAGGCAGGGAGGCTCAAGGTGTGCTAATGCTTGCCCAAGGCATGCACCCATTCTACACTCAAAAAAATAACTTGCTCAGTGAACATAATAAAATTATGGAAAGTATTTCCACCCAAGTAAAATGCATTAACTTAGCCAGAAACAATTTTGTTGAGTGACCTAAATGTCAACCGTTACATGTTAGACTTAGGTTCATGTAACAGACACCCACGTTGGTTTTTTTGAGTGTAGTGGACAGAAGGAGGCACCTTACAGCTCCATTCTAGACTGGCTCCAAGCAAGGTCTAGCCACTGCCCAAGATAAAGGCTTTCTCCTTGCAACCCTGCCATGCACAACATTGTTGTTCAGTGTTCTCCTGATGGTGGATTCATGAACATTAACATTAGCCAATGTGAGAGAGGCCTTCAGTTGCTTAGAAGTTACCCTGGGGTCCTTTGTGACCTTGCCAACTATTACACACCTTGCTCTTGGAGTGATCTTTGTTGCTTGACCACTCCTGAGGAGGGTAACAATGGTCTTGAATTTCCTCCATTTGTACACAATCTGGCTATAGATAGAAAGGAAGGAAGAAGAAATATACGAAAGAGAAAGATACACTGTATAAGAGAAAAAATGAAATCATATCTGTTGAAATAATTATAGTAGCAAAAAAGCCATTCAAAAAATTGATCAGAGATGACTGGAAAAGGAAAAAAAAAACAATAACAGTGAAGGTGAGCCCTATAAAGATCTGAAAGGAATGTGGGTAAAGGTGAGAAAATAAGAGAAGGTAATGAAAGGGGGGGGGGAGTCAGGAGATACTTTTCTTGGGGCAAATTTGATCAGATATGATGGTTTAACTACTTACTTTACTTACTTTATCCGTCCACTTCTACCTCTAGGGCATTGTGGAGAGGTGGAGATGTTGGTCCTTTGCTAGCTGCGTGGCCCGCTGCAGTGTCATTCCATGGTTCCAGAGAATGTCTCTGTGGTTTAACACATAAGCCTTCACAGAGGCCTTCAGTTGCTTAGAAGTTACCCTGGGGTCCTTTGTGACCTTGCTGACTATTACACGCCTTGCTCTTGGAGTGATCATATCGAGTGATACGCAATGTGAGTGGTAAGATAGCGGCCAGATGGCGTCACTCGTCTCAACGGCAGGGAATAGGCTCTGAGCTCTCCAGATTTTATATAGAGCTCAGTGACCTGCAATCATTAGCAAGAACATTGTAACTGAACCCTGTACTTCTATCCAACAGTTGTCTAGAATGAAATTTCCTGCTTGACCACTAGAGGGCAGTGTTAAAGCATGAAATATTAAATGTGCCCCCATTCCCCAGAATCCTTTTATGTTTTTGCTTGTTTGTTTTTGTGACTTTTATTCAGGGAAAGAGCAAATCTCACTGGCTGCATTCTTCAGGCGATCACGGTTTTTTGGTTAAAGCAGCATGTCTGGACACCTTCTGTGTTTACAAAACTACTGATCAATCCAACCCCAGAGTAATACATCCAAACAAGCAGAGCTGGGTGACAGGCAGTCAATCTTCATGGAGGTGCCTCCTGTCTTCTAATGTCTCTTCTCTCCTCATACAAAAAGCTGCATCAGTGGGAGTCACAAACCCATTCAAACGTGTGTGTGTGTGTGTGTGTGTGAGCCTACATGTCTGACATATTTTGAGTTTGATTGTATTAGATGAACTCAGTCGAAGCACCATGAGCATATATCTAAGGTATATAGAATGAAAATTGTGATATTTATTTATTTATTTATTTATTTGCAAAAAATTTTTCTGACCTTGACAAAATAATTTGAATAATTTTAAGTATCATATTCATATTGATCAGGTCACATTCTGATCTGACAGCAACAAGGTCAAACACGAGTGTTAAAATGAGCAGTCTTTGTCAACATGAAAAATATATCACAGAACCTCCATCTGTTAGCACTCATACCTGTGCACACACACTTGGTATGAAGAGGTTATTTGAGATTTTGCATAAATTTGCACATATTTACATAAATCTAGTTTATATGGAAAATATTTCAAATAAAGACACACTTTTGTTGCAACTGGAGGTGTATAAAACCAAAAGAAACAACTATGTACTGACAGGTTCATCCAGAAATTATGCCATAACATTGCCAGAAAGAAAGACGTCTGTTTAACAGGGCTACATGTCTCTTTTTAGGATTTGGCACCTTTTCCTTATGTCTGAAATGTTCAATGTGTTTCCTCCACTTGTGATTGAATTTTCAGGTTGGCCCATGGTGCAGCTGACTAGGCCATTCATCGATGTTGGTCTGGGATGCAACGTTTAAACACTACACACGTAATGTACTCACTCCTAACCACCACAAAGGATGGTTCAAGTGATCAGTTTACACTGGATCCAGTTCACTCCTGTACTGCCTACTGGTGAGAAGACAACTTGAACTGGGTGTTAATAGCAGGTGTAAATTAGGCCACACAGGCAGTGTTTCTGATACATGCATTTCATCATTCATCATCTTCAGCAACGTCTTTATCCTGGTCAGTATCACGCTTGATCCAGAGCCTATTCTGGGAACAGTGGTGTAATTCACCCTGGATAAACATTCACACCAATTTAGCAGAGCCAATCTGACCTAACAGCATGTATTTTTGAGGCAGTGAAGAGAAAACAGAGAACCAAAGCAACTTCACATGCACACAGGGAGAACACGCAGAACTCTTCACACACTGTAAACTGAGCTCAGGATCAAACTGGGCACCGTGGAGCTGTGGGACAGCTGCGCCACTGTGATGTCACCAGAGAGAAAATTTGTGTTATCACAAAGATTTATTTATTTATAATAGTTAAACTTATCCTTGTCATTGATAAGCTTTTAAAACTGGTTGGCTTGGGGTTTGTCTGTTCAACTCATTGGCAACACAGAAGGACTGATAACCAATACCACTGCGAGATGGGCCAACAGCTGCATCATTGCCACAGATGTGTGTGTGTGGTGCTTGAAAGTTTGTGAACCCTTTAGAATTTTCTATATTTCTGCATAAATATGACCTAAAACATCATCAGATTTTCACACAAGTCCTAAAAGTAGATAAAGAAAACCCAGTTAAACAAATGAGAGAAAAATATTATACTTGGTCATTTATTTATTGAGGAAAATGATCCAATATTACATATCTATGAGTGGCAAAAGTATGTGAACCTCTAGGATTAACAGTTAATTTGAAGGTGGAATTAGAGTCAGGTGTTTTCAATCAATGGGATGACAATCAGGTGTGAGTGGGCACCTTGTTTTATTTAAAGAACAGGGATCTATCAAAGTCTGACCTTCACAACACATGTTTGTGGAAGTGTATCATGGCACAAATAAAGGAGATTTGTGAGGACCTCAGAAAAAGCGTTGTTGATGCTCATCAGGCTGGAAAAGGTTATAAAACCATCTCTAAAGAGTTTGGACCCCACCAATCCACAGTCAGACAGATTGTGTACAAATGGAGAAAATTCAAGACCATTGTTACCCTCCCCAGGAGGGGTCGACCAACAAAGATCACTCCAAGAGCAAGGTGTGTAATAGTCGGCGAGGTCATGAAGGACCCCAGGATAACTTCGAAGCAACTGAAGGCCTCTCTCACATTGGCTAATGTTCATGAGTCCACCATCAGGAGAACACTGAACAACAATGGTGTGCATGGCAGGGTTGCAAGGAGAAAGCCACTGCTCTCCACAAAGAACATTGCTGCTCGTCTGCAGTTTGCTAAAGATTCACGTGGACAAGCCAGAAGGCTATTGGAAAAATGTTTTGTGGACGGATGAGACCAAAATAGAACTTCCTGGTTTAAATGAGAAGCGTTATATTTGGAGAAAGGAAAAACACTGCATTCCAGCATAAGAACCTTATCCCATCTGTGAAACATGGTGGTGGTGGTAGTATCATGGTTTGGGCCTGTTTTGCTGCATCTGGGCCAGGACAGCTTGCGATCATTGATGGAACAATGAATTCTGAATTATACCAGCAAATTCTAAAGGAAAATGTCAGGACATCTGTCCATGAACTGAATCTCAAGAGACGGTGGGTCATGCAGCAAAACAACAACCCTAAGCACACAAGTCGTTCTACCAAAGAATGGTTAAAGAAGAATAAAGTTAATGTTTTGGAATGGCCAAGTCAAAGTCCTGACCTTAAAGGGCATATTCTGGACCAATTTCGGGGTTTTTTTTATCTGAAAGTATGTCCCTTTCCACACTCATCCAGAAGCGTAATTTTGCACAAGGCCACCTGTCTACAGCAGAAAAAAATAAAATAAAATGCGTCTGGAAAAATCCCAAGGGAGTCTGGAGCCAGATTCATGATGTTACCTGCGGAAGCGCCAGCAGGCTGAGCGAGCTTGCGCAGTTTCAGTGCACAGCCTGTGTAGACCAAGCGCTCCCACTTCTCTCTCATTGTCCAGTCTTTTTGAAAACAATGAGTACTAATCCCATCATAATTGGTGTTGCTCCACCCTCCTACGATATATCTGTTAACCATTTTAATAATTACTTGATAACGTTGAAGAAATTTGCAAAAAACCACCAGGTTGTTTTCTCATAAGCAAACCAGCGCTGACGTAGGATTCAGAGGGAGGTGTCCTGCAGATGACATCACGAAAATCAATGTTTCCCGGGAAATTCAAATGCAAAGTTTTTTCAGAGGCGGACCAATTTGCCTCAAACAGCTTGATTTCAACTGAATTTTTCTGGTATTGTGCAAGGTAAAAAAAATTGCAGAGAATGCAGAATGTTACAGATATTTGACCAAAGTTTAATACAAAATAGGAGAATTACATTGATCTTGCTCCTGAATTTACCCATGATATGCCCTTTAATCCAATGGAAATGTTGTGGAAGGACCTGAAGCGAGCAGTTCATGTGAGGAAACCCACCAACATCCCAGAGTTGAAGCTGTTCTGTACGGAGGAACGGGCTAAAATTCCTCCAAGCCGGTGTGCAGGACTGATCAACAGTTACCGGAAATGTTTAGTTGCAGTTATTGCTGCACAAGGGGGTCACACCAGATACTGAAAGCAAAGGTTCACATACTTTTGCCACTCACAGATATGTAATATTGGATCATTTTCCTCAATAAATAAATGACAGAGTATAATATTTTTGTCTCACTTGTTTAACTGGGTTCTTTTTATCTACTTTTAGGACTTGTGTGAAACTCTAATTCAGCAATTACAGCTTCAAGGCATCTTGGGAAAGAAGCTATGAGCTTGGCACACTTGTTTCTGGACATTTTTGCCCATTCCTCTTAGCATATCCTTGCAAGCTTCATCAGGTTGGATGGGGAGCATCGGTACACAGCCATTTTCAGCTCTGTTCATTTTCAGCTCACAGATGTTCAACTGGATTCAGGTCTGGGCTCTGGCTGGGCCACTCAAGGACATTCACAGACTTTCTCCGAAGCTACTCCTTTGTTCTCTTGGCTGTGTGCTTCGGGTCATTGTCATGTTGGAAGGTAAACCTTCACTCCAGTCTGAGGTCCAGAGCGCTCTGGAGCAGGTTTTCTTCAAGGATCTCGGTGTACTTAGCTGCATTCATCTTTCCCTCTATCAGGACTAGTTGCCCTGTTCCTGCTGCTGAAAAAACATCCCCACATCATGTTGCTGCCACTGCCATGCTTCACTGTAGGGATGGCATTAGCCAGGTGATTAATGGTACCTGGTTTCCTCCAGACGTGACGCTTGTATTCAGGCCAAAAAGTTCAATTTTGGTTTCATCAGACCAGAGAATCTTGTTTCTCATGGTTTGAGAGTCCTCTAGGTGCCTTTTGGCAAACTCCAAGTGGGCTGTCATGTGCCTTTTACTAAGGAGTGGCTTCCGTCTGGCCACTCTACCATAAAGGCCTGATTTGTGGAATGCTGCCTGGATGGTTGATCTTCTGAAAGGTTCTCCCATCTCCACAAGGATATGCTGAAGCTCTGTCAGAGTGACCCTCAGGTTCTTGCTCACCTCCCTGGCCAAGGCCCGTCTTCCCCGATCGCTCAGTTTGGCTCGGCAGCCAGGTTTAGGAAGATTCTTGGTGGTCCAAACTTCTTCCATTTATGAATGATGGTGGCCACTGTGCTCTTTGGGACCTGTAAAGCTGCAACAATTTTTCTGTACCCTTCTCCAGATCTATGCCTTGACACAATCCTGTCTCTGAGGTTTGCAGATAATTCCTTTGACCCCATGGCTTGGAGTTTGCTCTGACATGCATTGTCAACTGTGGGACCTTATATAGGCAGGTGTTGGCAATCCCCAGTCATGTCCAATCAACTGAATTTACCACAGGTGGACTCCAATTAAGTTGTAGAAACATCTCAAGCAGTATCAGTTGAAACAAAATGCACCTCAGCTCACTTTTGGGTGTCATATCAAAGGGTGTGCACACTTGTGTACATATGATATTTTACATTTTGATTTTTAATAAATTAGCACAAAGCTTTAAAAACCTGCTTTCACTTTGTTATTATGGCAATATATATATATATATATATATATATATATATATATATATATATATATATATATATAAAATGAGAAAGAGCTAGCAGTGGGGTGGTTCTAGGTTCGAGCCCAGCAGCCAACAGGGGCCTTTCTGTGTGGAGTTTGCATGCTCTCCCCGTGTCTGTGTGGGTTTCCTCCAGGTGCTCCAGTTTCCCCCACAGTCCAAAGACATGCAGGTTAGGTTAATTGGTGGCTCTAAATTGACCGTAGGTGTGAATGGTTGTGTGTCTCAATGTGTCGGTCCTGTGATGATCTGGTGACTTGTCTAGGATGTACCCTGCCTCTCACCCATAGTCAGCTGGGATAGGCTCCAGCTTGCCCGCAACCCTGCACATGATAAGCGGTTACGGATAATGGATGGATATTTTAACATGAAAATGCTGTATTTTATGTTGGTATATTTTAAGTTGCCCTGTATTGTAGTTAGTGAGATACATTTGGGGGAGTTTGTACACACACGCACGCGCGCGCGCACACACACACACACACACACACAGTGGGTCAAAAATACACTGGGAGCAGAGTCTTGCTAATCAGATGGTGTGTATAATTCACTGGCCTGCACTTAACACATTTTGCCCCACTGGGCAGGCACAGACAGGTCCTGAACAGCTGTCACATACAACCACACACAGTCACATTTCTCCACTTCTTGTAACACTGAGCTGCTCAAACATGCACAGTACCACCAGAAAGTATTAACCCCACAGTGATTATTTCTCTTTTTGCTGTATTGCCATGTCAAACTGAAGCATGTCACGATCCTCTACAGAAATAAAATTAAATTAAGTATTTAGATGTCCTCTAAAAATCTTAAAACTGCTTAATTGAGAAGTATTCGCCCCCTCAGTGTGAACTGCCCTCAGTGTGAACAGATATGACGTTTCAGATGTGTCTCTATGAGCTCTGCACTCTTGGATTTTCAGCATTTTCTTCTACTCTTCATTGCAACTTTTCTCCAATGCTGAAAGATTAGATGGAGAATGTTGGTGGACAGCAATTTTCAGGTCACGCCAAAGATTTTTAATTGGATTCAAGTCCAAGCTCCCCTCCAACCCCTCCCAAGTCATTACTTTGTAGTGTTTTCCCCATGTTTTGGCTGATCGTCCTGTTGGAATTTATATTCATCCATTATCTGCAGCCACTTATCCTATTCTACAGGGTTGTGGGCAAGCTGGAGCCTATCCCAGCTGACTATGGGTGAGAGGCAGGGTACACCCTGGACAAGTCACCAGGTCATCGCAGTTGGAACTTATATTTTCACCCTAAATGCAGATTTCTGGCTGATTGGAACAGGCTGCCCTCGGTAATTTGCTCACATTTGGCTCCATCTATGTTGTTTGTGATGGCAACAAGCTTTCCAGTTCCTCCTGTTAAAAAGCAGCCTCAGAGCACGATACTACCACCACCACCATGCCTGATCATCTGGGTGTAAGGTTGTACTTTGGTTTGCACCAAATGTTACGCTTTAGTGTTAGATCAAATGGTTCAACTTTTGTCTCATCAGACCACAGAATGTCCATCCATTATCAATAACCACTTATCCTGTGCAGGGTCGCGGGCAAGCTGGAGCCCTATCCCAGCTGACTATGGGCGAGATGCGGGGTACACCCTGTACAAGTCGCCAGATCATCACATAGCTTGCCCGCGACCCTGTACAGGATAAGTGGTTACGGATAATGGATGGATTTAAAATGAACACAGGTAAACCCAGTTCAGCATATTTTGTGTGAGCTCTTGATGAATTTCTCATATTCTTAGTTTCTTTGCTGAAAGAAAGTGGTTGAATATTTATCAGTTAGGTAGGTTTTAGACTTTTTGCTTTTGAAATAATATCTGAGGACATCTAAATACTTTATTTCTTATTTTTTCTTTAGGGAGTCAGAAAAAAAGTTTTGGTGCAATACAGCAAAAATAGAAATAATCACTGGGAGGTACACTGAATGTAAAGTCAATGTGTTTTCACTCTAATCTGCCCAAAGCTGTGCTCTATGTGCATTAATAAAAGATGAAAGACATTTTTATACCTGTGTGTGTGATTCATTTTCTTGTTTTTTTGCTTTTAACGTCTCTGAATATCTGACGGTAAAATTCATAGCAAACACATAAGTTAAAGTAAAATACACTTCAGCTCGGTTGTGCAATTGCCAGAAACGAGTGGGTTAATTCTCTCTCTCTCTCTCTCTCTCTGCTATGTTACTGTCTACCTGCAGAGTCAAACTGCCTTTTTAGGACCCCCCCCATCCAACCCCACTCAACCCCACCCCCACCCCTGGTCCATGTCTGTCTGTCTGTCTGTCTGTCTGTCTGTCTCTATCTATCTATCTATCTATCTATCTATCTATCTATCTATCTATCTATCTATCTATCTATCTATCTATCTGCTATATTACTGTCTACCTGCAGAGTCAAACTGCCTTTTTAGAAACACCCCCCCTTCCAACACCCCCCCAGCCATTGTCTGTCTGTTTGTCTCTCTCGCTCACTCACGCTCTCTCTCTTTATCTGCTATGTTACTGTCTACCTGCAGAGTCAAACTGCCTTTTTAGAACAATCCCCCCCCCAGGTCATTGTCTGTCTGTCTGTCTCTCTTTCTCTCTCTCTCTCTCTATCTGCTATGTTACTGTCTACCTGCAGACTGAAACTGCCTTTTCAGAACACCCCCCTCCCCCGAGTCATTGTCTGTCTGTCTGTCTGTCTGTCTGTCTGTCTGTCTCTCTCTCTCTCTCTCTGCTATGTTACTGTCTACCTGCAGAGTCAAACTGCCTTTTTAGAACACCCCCCTCCCCCGAGTCATTGTCTGTCTGTCTGTCTGTCTGTCTGTCTGTCTGTCTCTCTCTCTCTCTCTCTGCTATGTTACTGTCTACCTGCAGAGTCAAACTGCCTTTTTAGAACAATCCCCCCCCCCAGGTCATTGTCTGTCTGTCTCTCTCTCTCTCTGCTATGTTACTGTCTACCTGCAGAGTGAAACTGCCTTTTTAGAACACCCCCCTCCCCCCGAGTCATTGTCTGTCTGTCTGTCTGTCTGTCTGTCTGTCTCTCTCTCTATCTGCTATGTTACTGTCTACCTGCAGAGTCAAACTGCCTTTTTAGGACACCCCCCCCGTCATTGTCTGTCTGTCTGTCTGTCTGTCTGTCTCTCTCTCTCTCTCTCTCTCTCTCTCTCTATCTGCTATGTTACTGTCTACCTGCAAAGTCAAACTGCCTTTTTAGAACACCCCCCGGTCATTGTCTGTCTCTCTCTCTATCTGCTATGTTACTGTCTACCTGCAAAGTCAAACTGCCTTTTTAGAACACCCCCCGGTCATTGTCTGTCTCTCTCTCTATCTGCTATGTTACTGTCTACCTGCAGGGTCAAACTGCCTTTTTAGGACCCCCCCCCCATTGTCTGTCTGTCTGTCTGTCTGTCTGTCTCTCTCTCTCTCTCTCTGCTATGTTACTGTCTACCTGCAGAGTCAAACTGCCTTTTTAGAACACCCCCCTCCCCCGAGTCATTGTCTGTCTGTCTCTCTCTCTCTCTCTCTCTGCTATGTTACTGTCTACCTGCAGAGTCAAACTGCCTTTTACAACCCCCCCCCCCCCCCCCCCCCCCCCCCCCCCGGGTCATTGTCTCTCTCTCTCTGCTATGCTACTGTCTACCTGCAGAGTCAAACTGCCTTTTTAGAACAATCCCCCCCCCCCCCCCAGGTCATTGTCTGTCTGTCTCTCTCTCTCTGCTATGTTACTGTCTACCTGCAGAGTGAAACTGCCTTTTTAGAACACCCCCCTCCCCCCGAGTCATTGTCTGTCTGTCTGTCTGTCTGTCTGTCTGTCTCTCTCTCTATCTGCTATGTTACTGTCTACCTGCAGAGTCAAACTGCCTTTTACAAACCCCCCCCCCCGGTCATTGTCTCTCTCTCTCTCTCTCTCTCTCTCTGCTATGTTACTGTCTACCTGCAGAGTCAAACTGCCTTTTTAGAACAATCCCCCCCCCAGGTCATTGTCTGTCTGTCTCTCTCTCTCTCTCTCTGCTATGTTACTGTCTACCTGCAGAGTGAAACTGCCTTTTTAGAACACCCCCCTCCCCCCGAGTCATTGTCTGTCTGTCTGTCTCTCTCTCTATCTGCTATGTTACTGTCTACCTGCAGAGTCAAACTGCCTTTTTAGAACACCCCCCGCCATTGTCTGTCTGTCTGTCTGTCTGTCTCTCTGCTATGTTACTATCTACCTGCAGAGTCAAACTGCCTTTTTAGAACACCCCCCTCCCCCTGAGTCATTGTCTGTCTGTCTATCTGCTATGTTACTGTCTACCTGCAGAGTCAAACTGCCTTTTTAGGACCCCCCCCCCCCCCGTCATTGTCTGTCTGTCTGTCTGTCTGTCTCTCTCTCTCTCTCTCTCTATCTGCTATGTTACTGTCTACCTGCAAAGTCAAACTGCCTTTTTAGAACACCCCCCGGTCATTGTCTGTCTCTCTCTCTATCTGCTATGTTACTGTCTACCTGCAGAGTCAAACTGCCTTTTTAGGACCCCCGTCACTGTCTGTCTGTCTCTCTCTCTCTCTCTCTCTCTGCTATGTTACTGTGTACCTGCAGAGTCAAACTGCCTTTTTAGGACCCCCCCCCCCCCCATCCAACCCCACTCAACCCCACCCCTGGTCATTGTCTGTCTGTCTGTCTGTCTGTCTGTCTCTCTCTCTCTCTCTCTCTTCTATATGAGAATCAGGAAAGAGAGTTATCCAGTTGCCGTGGCTACCTTCTCTCTGCACATCCCTCTTACTGTTTTGCCTTTAATTAGATCTACACAAATGGTACAGTGAGTCAAACTCAGATTACTGTCTCATACAATGGTTCATGCATTAATATCCAGGAGTGTTGTTCAGATGAGAAAAAGACCACACACCTATGTTTTGATCTTGCTTTTGTTCACTTCATATCTTCACATCAGTGGTCACACTGTAAACCTGCATGAACATATGTATATGCATTTATATTTATGGTGATTTATAAGGGTATAGTACAGGCACTGGGGAAACAACAGCGAAACCAGTGCTGTGAAATCAAGTGCAAGATTACTGTAGGAGGGACAAAGGGAGTCACGACTAAACATGAGAGAAGGAGTGAATGTTATTGCTCAGAAGTGCTACACACACTAGTCACGAATGTTACAAGCTTACAAATAGAAGATAAGTTTCCAGAAGAGTACTACATGGAGCTGTAAGTCATGCTGGATAAGGACATCTGACAAACGCTGTACATGTAAACTGCAGGCCATCAAGCAGTTTAAGGTTCATCAGATACACCAATATGTACCAGCCCTACCAAAGAAAACCGTGGTTGATCCCACACTGGACTTTTTCTTTTTCTTGTACACTAAAATGTTTATGTGTACGGCTCATTTCTGCACCATGAGACTGGGTTGGAACTCAGACGGTGCAGTGTTTAGATACAGGCTGCTTTGTCTCTGCTGTTGTCTTGTGACTCACTGTCCTGCTTCCCTTTGCTTTGACAGAACAGAGGAAATCTATGCTGCCTGTGGCATGTAATATCCTACTGGAGGACACACACACACACACACACACATGCATTAGCATACACGCATATCCACATTCTTCATATCCATGATATTTAATCTCTCTCTCTCTCTCCATTTAATTAAACTCAGTTCAGTTCTGTAAGCTCTACCATGATGACCACATTTAGTTGCATTATTGCCAAGGCATCGCTGAAATGGAAATCTAGATGCTAAAATTGAGTTTAAACTGTTGTACAGTTTTACTGCAGTAATTCATATTAAAATAAATACAGCTTAACTGATACACAATACACAATATATAAACGAAAAACAAACTTGAATGGTGTTTTTTTTAATAAACTATATTTATATCTATGTAGTATGTCTCTGATGTGGGAGGAATACTGAAGTGGGAAATGATATCCACACAGACTTTATTTTGGCTATTTTATTGCTTTTCAGCTTTACTATGCTCATTCACTTGTTCTCGCATACACACACGCACAACATTGACAACAGGTGTAATGACTTTGCCACTCATCTTCCCTGGCCCCGCCCTCAATTCACAAACCGATGCTTGACCACGCCCCCGCTGTCACAATCTACTAGAGCAGCGGCTACAAGTATCGACACCTTAACGACCTTTTGGCCTTTGCAAAAGTAGAAAAGACTTTCAGTACGTAAATTGTGCATCAATGATTACTCAAACTTCCACTGGGAAAAAAAAATGAGTTGATTCCTGATTACTTAGCGTATCAGATCACATGACGCCGTTCCACGATTATCGACACCTTTGTCCACAGTTATCGACACGGTTCCACAATTATCAACACCTTTGTCCATATTTATCGACACGGTTCCACAATTATTGACATCCAGATGATTATTTATTTTTAAAAATGAAGCATTTTGTCAGTAAACCTGTTGAAAAGGAACAAACTACAAACATGGACACCTTGAACTACAGTTCCCATGAAACACAGCGCCCTCTGTCTCCAGCCTATTGAAACTCAGCTGTCTCTCATTTCCTTAATCACCTGTCCCTCTGTTTAAGCTCCCCAAACAAACACACCAGTGCGAAGTATTGTTCTACCAGCACCATCACATTGAACACAGGGCCCCCCCAAGGATGTGTGCTGAGCTCCCTCCTCTTCACTCTGCTGACCCATGACCGCACACCAACATCCAGCTCCAACCTCTTCATTAAGTTTGCGGATGACACGACTGTGGTGGCTCTCATCAACAATGGCGATGAGACAATCTGCAGGAGTGAGGTGAGCCGCTTGGCCATGTGGTGCAAGGACAACAATCTCCGCCTGAACGTGGAAAAGATGAAGGAGATTGTTGTGGACTTCAGGAGAGCGCACACCCAGCATGCTCCACTAACTATCGATGGTGCTGCAGTGTAGAGGGTGAGCAGCACCAAGTTTCTGGGTGTGCACATCTCTGAAGATCTGTCCTGGAGCAACAACACCGCATCACTGGCCAAAAAAGCCCAAAAGCGTCTGTACTTCCTCTGCAAACTGAGGAGAGCAAGAGTCCCGGCCCCCATCATGCACACATTCTACAGAGGCACCATCGAGAATATCCTGACCAGCTGCATCACCGTGTGGTACGGCGCCTGCACCGTGTCCTGCTGCAAGACTCTGCAGCGCATCGTGAGAGCAGCTGAGAGGATCATTGGTGTCTCTCTCCCTTCTCTTATGGATATCTATAACTCCCGCCTCACCCGCAAAGCCATCAGGATTGCAGGTGACCCCACCCACCCATCTCACAGCCTCTTCAGTCTGCTGCTGTCGGGGAGGAGACTGCGGAGTCTCCGGGCCAAAACCAGCAGGCTCAAGGACAGTTTCTTTCACCAGGTGGTCAGGAGGCTCAACTCCCTCCCTGTTCTGCCCCTCCTCCCCCCTCTGCCCCCTGCCACAGATTCTGCCTGTACACCCCCCTAAACCCCCTTCAGCATCTGACATCATGTCACCCTCACAGTCCCCCCCCCCAATACACACACACACACACAACATTCATTCGCACACTGAACTCAGGGACTGCACATTTCACTTTACCTCGCTCATTTGCACTATTCTGCACTACCTCACCTTAACAGCTATTAGGTTATTGTTTATACTGCTTATTTCATGTTTACCTGCTATACCTCAAGTGCCCTTGACTGTTTATTTTATGTCTTTTAGCTCCAATTATGTGTGTGTGTGTGTGTGTGTGTGTGCGTGTGTGTGTGTGTGTGTAGAATAGAAAGCCTTTATTGTCATTATACAAGTACAATGAGATTTAAAGCTTCACCATAAACTGCACACATAAATACTAAGATAAACATAGGAAAATATGTACAATAAAACTAATATAAAACTACTACTAAAAAAAAAAAACTACTGACAACAACTATACATAAACTTGTGCAAGTCCCGGAAGGAACACAGGTGCATAGCAGTAACAGGGTTGAGAATAAAGTGACTAGCTGCATCAAGTGATAGAGGTAGCATTGGCATGTACAGACGCCTATTTTCAGTATGTAGGCAACTAAAAAACAGATGATCTGACTTGGTATGATAGTGCAATAAGACAGTTTACAGATAGCTATGATATTAACAGTGCAAATATGACAGTTTACAGTACTTAAAATGACAAAGGAAGAGGATGTCTAAGAACAGATGAACTGACTTGATATGATAGTGCAATATGACAGTCTTGTGACATTTACAGTGCAAATATGACAGTTTACAGTCTGACAAGGAGAGACTAGGTTTGAGATCAAGTGGTTAGCAGCACTGTGGTGATGGTGACCTTGTCAGTGGTGTTCAAGCATGACAGTTCCTCAGTGCAAACTTGAGTTGAGTATTGTGACAGCTCTTGGAAAGAAACTGTCCCTGAGTCTGTTTGTTTTGGCTGGTATGGCCCTGTAGCACCTGCCAGAGGGCAACAGGTCAAAGAGGTGGAAGCCAGGGTGTGTATAGTCTTTTATGATGCTCTTTGCCCTGCCTAGGCACCGGGAGTTGTAGATGGTGGACAAGGGAGGTAGAGGGCAGCCGATGATCTTTTGTGCTGTGTTAGTCACCCTCTGCAGTCTTTTTCTGTCCGCTTCTGTGCAGCTTGAGTGCCACACTGACACAGCATAGGTCAGCAGGCTCTCAATGGCTGACCAGTAGAAGGTCACCAGCAGGTTTGTGTCAAGTTGCTCCTTCCTGAGCACTCTCAGGAAGTGTAGTCTCTGCTGCGCCTTTTTAACCAGTGCGGTGGTGTTGGCTGCCCAGGAGAGGTCAGCAGAGATGTGGACCCCAAGGAATTTGAAGGACTCCACTCGCTCCACGCTTTCGCCGTTGATGTGCAGGGGGGCAGGGGCGGCTTTGTTCCGTCGGAAGTCCAGGATGAGTTCCTTAGTTTTGGAGATGTTCAGCGCCAGGTTGTTGAAGGCACACCACTCGCTGAGTCTAAGGACCTCATCTCTGTAGGCTGCCTCGTTCCCCTCTGTGATCATCCCCACCACCGTTGTGTCATCTGCGAATTTCACAATGATGTTTTCAGGGTGGGTGGGTCTGCAGTCATGCGTGTAGAGTGAGTAGAGTAGTGGGCTCAGCACACAGCCTTGGGGCGAGCCGGTGCTGAGCATGCAGGCGGATGAGAGGTGGGGACCCAGCTTCACGTGCTGGGGTCGGTTGACCAGAAAGTCCTTAATCCAGGAGCAGGTGGAGGGTGGGAGCCCCAGGTTGGCCAACTTGGGGATAAGAATGTCCGGTATTATTGTGTTAAAGGCTGAGCTGTAGTCAATGAAGAGCATCCTGACATAGCTCCCCCTTTTCTCGAGGTGGCTCAGTGCAGCGTGGAGGGCGGTGGTTATTGCATCTTCAGTGGATCTGTTTGGCCGGTATGCAAACTGTTGTGGGTTGAGGGTGGGGGGGAGACAGGCTTTGATGTGTCTCATCACCAGTATTTCAAAGCACTTTGTGATGACTGGAGTGAGTGCTACTGGGCAGAAGTCGTTGAGGTTGGTTGTGGGTAACTTTTTGGGGACTGGGATGATGGTGGCCGATTTTAGGCAGGCTGGGATGTTGGCTTGTTACAGTGACAGATTGAAAATGTCAGTGAAGACTGGTGCTAGCTGGTCAGCACATGCCTTGAGTACTTTCCCTGGTACTCCATCCGGTCCTGTGGCCTTTTTGGGGTTGACAGCACGGCGCACACGTCTCACATCCTCCACCTCCACGGTGAGTGGGGTGGTGTCAGAGGTTGGTGTGGGTTGTAGTGGAGGTTGGGGTGGTGTGACTGAGTTCTGAGCTTGGGACTCAAAGCGGGCAAAAAAACTGTTTAGCTTCTCTGCTAGTGCCGCATCTGAGTCCCCAGGTGTCACAGCACAGCCCTTGTAGTTGGTGAGGGACTGTATGCTCTGCCACACCTGTGGGGGGTTGTTGAGGTGCCCTTCTATCTTCCCCTTGTAGTCTGCCTTGGCGGCCTTGATGCCTTTCCTCAGGTTGGTGCGAGCTGTGCTGTAGAGTGCTCTGTCACCGGATCTGAAGGCTGCATCGCGGGCCCGGAGAAGTGAGCAGACCTGGCTGATCATCCACGGTTTCTGGTTTTGGGTACACCTGTATGTATGTATGTATGTATGTATGTATGTATGTATGTATGTATGTATGTCGAGCATGTATAGCATATTTTAACAATAAAGTTGATTTGACTTGACTCAGTTCATACCAAGCCTTGTTTCTTTCTGTGTCTTGTATTTCTGACCCTTTGCTATTTCTCTTACATTTTCGCTCTTTGCATTCTCTTTCCTACGTTGTTCGCCGATCACCTGACCCTTGCTAGTTTACCAACTCTAATTTTAGTCTCCTGTCCTGGCTTTGTTGTCAGTCTGTATCTCGCTCTCTTCTGTGCATACATCTGTAAGTGCCTGCATTCTAACACATTTCAAGAGTGATAGAGACTCGTTCTCTCCCAAGAAGTTGCGGAACCCATTCTGTTATCTCTGGATGTCTGTTGCGAAATAGATAAAATCACCCTTTGCCTGGCAGATTGTTGGTGAATGAAGTTTTTTCTCCCATCAATGTCGAGAACCATCTTCACTTGGAAGAGAAATTCAGCTCTTGTCAATGGGTATCCTATTTTAGCCATTAGGTTGAGGTAGTCCAACAGAGCACTCTCTTCTGCCGCCGACAGAACAGTATCGGGACCAGGATTTCCAACCTCAGCGACTCTGCCAGACAACTTGTCAATCAGAGTTGACTTTGGAACACCATAGGTCAATGCAGCCTTCTTCTTCGACATATTTCCTGTCTTCACCATCTCAATGGCCAACCGCATCTGTTCAGCCGTGTACTTCATGCGCTTCCCGTTGCTTCCTTGGGCTGACATGTTTTTTTTCCCTGAAGCACAGAAGATTTATTACAAGTATGTTAAAATATGATCTTTGAAGTCTTCATCAGAATTTAAGATTTAAACTTAATGAAATTCACTTCAGCTGAATTACTTGTGAGAGAATGAAATGACAAATTTTATTGTAGCTCATTGCAATTATTTTCAGAATGTTGGACATTGGCGGCACGGTGGTGTAGTGGTTAGCGCTGTCGCCTCACAGCAAGAAGGTCCTGGGTTCGAGCCCCGTGGCCGGCGAGGGCCTTTCTATGCGGAGTTTGCATGTTCTTCCCGTGTCTGCGTGGGTTTCCTCCGGGTGCTCCGGTTTCCCCCACAGTCCAAAGACATGCAAGTTAGGCTAACTGGTGACTCTAAATTGACCGTAGGTGTGAATGTGAATGGTTGTCTGTGTCTCTGTGTCAGCCCTGTGATGACCTGGCGACTTGTCCAGGGTGTACCCCGCCTTTCACCCGTAGTCAGCTGGGATAGGCTCCAGCTTGCCTGCGACCCTGTAGAAGGATAAAGCGGCTAGAGATAATGTGACTATTAAAATATAAATATTCTCTAAATATTCAGTTTAGGCGGCACGGTGGTGTAGTGGTTAGCGCTGTCGCCTCACAGCAAGAAGGTCCGGGTTCGAGCCCCGTGGCCGGCGAGGGCCTTTCTGTGTGGAGTTTGCATGTTCTCCCTGTGTCCGCGTGGGTTTCCTCCGGGTGCTCTGGTTTCCCCCACAGTCCAAAGACATGCAGGTTAGGTTAACTGGTGACTCTAAATTGACCGTAGGTGTGAATATGAGTGTGAATGGTTGTCTGTGTCTATGTGTCAGCCCTGTGATGACCTGGAGACTTGTCCAGGGTGTACCCCGCCTTTCGCCCGTAGTCAGCTGGGATAGGCTCCAGCTTGCCTGCGACCCTGTAGAACAGGATAAAGTGGCTAGAGATGATGAGATGAGATATTCAGTTTAATAATAACTAAAATTTTTCATTTCAAACTTAATACAAGTATTTTTAAAATGACAAAGGATCAGTCACTACCAAAAAAAAAAATTCTATTTCAAACAGTACTCCAGTTTGTTGCAATTCGATTCAGATTGGTGAAGCTTCAGTATTTTCAAGCAAGTGTGTTTTTTTTTTTTAAATTGAGATTTTATATTTTTAGGTATAAATTTAAAATGTCTACTGATATTGTAATATGTGGTATATATTTACAACAAACTGCAAAAAAATCTTAATGAATATTTCTTTTTTTTTAATATACTCTTTATTAGTTTTTTCTTAGTAACACACACATATGTGCCAATTGGGCACAAAAAAAAACATAAACAAACATAACATGACGAGGGGAGAATTGTGCATTATGCAAGGCAACAGAGTCAAAATAAGCACATCATATATAAACATATAAGGATGCTGCTCGATAATAGGGGAAAGAAAAATAAATAAATAAATAAATAAATAAATAAATAAATCTTGATGTAGGGCTTGACCTTGTCTTTGCGGTCTATATGAAATCAGGTCTTACAGTTAACACATAGCTGAGCCATTTTGACCAGTTCTCTTCAAAAATATCAGTTTGGTTTCTTAGTTTAAATGTAATTCTCTCCATAGCATATATATCGTAAATTACATCAATCCACTCGTTTATTGTTGGTTTGTCTTTCTTAAGCCATTTTCGGGTCAAAGCCTTTTTACACCCCACTAACAACACTCTCAGCAAGTGTTTGTCCCGCTTTGCATATTCAAGTCCATCTAGATCACATAAGTACATGACTTTGAAGTTTAGATCCATTTTCCTTTTAAAAACTGTCTCCAGGATCCCAAGAATCTCTCTCCAGAATGGAGCCACAGAGGGGCAGCCCCAAAAAATGTGAAAATGATTTGCTAAAGTATTCCCACAGGACCTCCAGCAGGCAGTCTGATCGGAATAGTTGGACTTTTGTGCTGGAGAACGAAAGAATCGAGTCACGTTTTTCCAGCTGAATTCCCTCCAGGAGGGAGAGCTTGTCACTGACCACTGCTGTCTGCAGGCCCTGTCCCATTCCTCTTGTGAGACTGTGAGGCCTCCCTCTGCTTCCCATCTTTCCTTAATTTCTAGAGTATGATCTCCTCTAAGATTTTGAAGAGCTGAGTATCTTTTGGAGGGTGGCATTATTGTAAGCCCTCTTAAAAATATTAAGAATTTCATCCCTCCCTGAAGTAAAGTCCAATTTCTTGTTCATAAAATCCCTGATTTGTAGATATCGAAAATGATCTTGGTTTTGAAGACCAAATTTTTCTTTTAGGTCCTGGAAACTCAAAACTTTATCCTGATCTAAGAGTGTGCAGTATGCTGTAAGTCCGTTTTCTGTCCAACTTTTGAACCTTGTGTCATACCTGCTCGGTACAAAATCTGAGTCGTACTGTATGAAAACCATTTAAACATTTCAGTTCCTCTTCTCAGTTGATATTTTTTAGTTATTTCACCCCATTCTTTCAAAGAGCCAATTATCCACGGGTTGTTAGGGTCTGAGAGGTGACTAATTAATGAGGGATCTCCAACTAAATGATTAATTGGTAGTCCCTTTCCCATTGCCACTTCTATTTCTTTCCATTTTGATCTATAATTTGGAGTACACCATCCCACTAACGGGCGAATTTGAGCCGCTCTATAATAATTTCTCAAACAGGGGAGGGCTAGTCCACCTTTCTCATTTGGTAATTGTAAAGTTTTATATTTTATTCTTGGCTTCTTCCCTGCCCATATAAATCTGGAAAGAATTTTGTCCCACTCTTGAAAATACAATTCTGATTTCTCTATTGGTATTGAATGGAATAGATATAAAAGTCTTGGTAGAATGTTAATTTTAACAGAATCTATATCTCATCTCATCTCATTCTCATCTCATTATCTCTAGCCGCTTTATCCTTCTACAGGGTCGCAGGCAAGCTGGAGCCTATCCCAGCTGACTATGGGCGAAAGGCGGGGTACACCCTGGACAAGTCGCCAGGTCATCACAGGGCTGACACATAGACACAGACAACCATTCACACTCACACCTACGGTCAATTTAGAGTCACCAGTTAACCTAACCTGCATGTCTTTGGACTGTGGGGGAAACCGGAGCACCCGGAGGAAACCCACGCGGACACGGGGAGAACATGCAAACTCCACACAGAAAGGCCCTCGCCGGCCCCGGGTCTCGAACCCAGGACCTTCTTGCTGTGAGGCGACAGTGCTAACCACTACACCACCGTGCCGCCCCCAGAATCTATATGAGAACTGATATTCAAATAAGGAATTATATTCCATCTATTGATATCCGCTATAATTTCTTTTTTAAGGGGGCTATAATTAATTTCTTCTAGTTTTGATATGTCTAAAGGTAGGAGAATTCCCAAATATTTCATAAAACTTTTGTCCTAGTCTAGATGGTACCTGAAGCGGAGATATTGAGGGGGATCAAAATGAAAACTAAGGACCTGAGTTTTTTTCTTATTTAATTTATAACCTGAGTATGACCCATATTCATCTAAAACAGACATCAACTCTGGCAGAGACTCTGTTGGGTTTGAAAGGCTAACGAGTACGTCATCCGCGAACAGGGCCAGCTTTTGTTCGCCTGCTGCCATGTTTATACCTGTGATTTTTTTGGTTTGTCTAATCCACTGTGCTAAAGGTTCGATAAAAATCGCAAATAAGATTGGACTTAGGGGACAGCCCTGTCTTGTTGATCTCTCCAGCATGAATGAGTCTGTGAGCTCTCCGTTGATTTTTAGTTTAGCTGATGGTTTATCATAGAGGGCTTTTAATGTATTAATAGTTACTTGATTGAAACCAAATTTCTCCATAACCTTGAATAAAAATTTCCATCTGACCGAGTCGAAAGCCTTTTCGGCATCTAAACTAACCAACATGGCCTGTATTTTATTTTGATTTATATGTCTGATAATTTGTAGGGATTTTCTAATATTGTCATGTGTCTGACGAGTTAAGACAAAGCCTGTTTGATCCATGTTGATTATTCGGGGTAGAATTTTCTCAAGTCTCTTTGTGATAATTGAAGTAAATAATTTGTAATCCACATTAAGTACACTAATTGGTCTATAGTTTCCGCAGTCTAATTTGTCCTTGCTTCCTTTAGGTATAACTGATATAATTGCTTCTTTCCATGATGTCGGGGTTTCCCCTTTTGTCAGGACCCAGTTAAAGGTTTTTAGTAAAATAGGTGTCAGAACCTCCTTCAGTTTCTTTTACCACTCTGCGCTGAATCCATCCGCACCTGGGGATTTATTAGCTTTGAGTCTTGAGATAGCTGAATAGATTTCTTCTTTTGAAATTTGAGAAGCTAACAATTTATTTTCTTCCTCCGTGAGTTCTGGTAGATTTAAGGATTTGAGTAGTGATTCCATTTTCTGGTCGGTATTGACTTGAGGTTGCGAATATAGTTTTTCATAGTATGCTTTAAAACAGTTTTTAATTTCCTGTACTTGGTAATAAATGGTATTAGTTTTCGGGTCCCTTATCTTGTATATTGCATTATCTGTCTGTTGTTTTCTCAGTTTATATGCCAATAATTTTGAATATTTACTGCCCCCTTCGTAATATTTTTGTTTTGTGTATATCAATTTCTTTTGGATCTCTTGAGAATATAACTCTTCAATCTGGTTTCTTTTCTTTTTTATTTCTATTTTAACCTTTGGATCTGGTGATTCTTTATGTTCAGATTCTAAGTTTTTGAGTTCAGTCTGGAGAGTCTTAATTTTAGTTTCTCTTTGTTTCTTAAGAAAAGATGACACTGAAATCACCCTCCCCCTCATTACTGCCTTGCAGGCATCCCAAAGTATGGGTGGAGAAACCTCTCCATTATCATTGAACTCCAAATATTCTTTAATTTCTTTCGCAAACTGTTCTGTCCTGCTGTTGTTGAGTACACTAGGATTTAGTTTCCAGTGTGTAAGCTTCCTCCTACAGGTCATTTTTAGGGACAGATATAGTGGGCAGTAGTCTGAAAGGTCCATTGCTCCAATATGACAGTCTTGTACTTTGCTACTGTCTGTTCCAAATATTAGAAAGTAATCAGTCCTGGAATATGTATGGTGCGGGGCTGAATAAAAGGTATAGTCTTTGACTGAAGGATTTAGGTGTCTCCAGATATCAATTAGTCCTATTTCTGATAATAGTAAATTAATTTTCTTTGTTATTTTTTGGGGACGAGATATTCTTATCCCAGTTGAATCGAGGTTTGGGTTAAGCACAGTGTTAAAATCACCTGCACATATTAAAACTCCCTGTGCTTCAATTGCAATCCTTTCAATTACTTGGGTATAGAAATTTGGTTCTGAACCAGGAGGGATATACACGTTGTATAGAGTAAACAAAGTTCCATCAACTTTGCCACGAATCATTATGAATCTACCTTCCTTATCTTTGATAGAGGATAAATGTTCATATGTCACCCTTCCTGAGATTAGTATCACTACTCCCCTAGTATGCTTAGATCTATTTGAGGAGGAGAAGACACATTTAAACCCCTGTCTTTTGAGTTTTTCATGTTCTGCTTCCATTAGGTGGGTTTCCTGTAAAAAAGCAATATCTATATTTTCTCTTTTTAGTTTAAGAAGGACTTTGCTCTGCTTGACTGGGCTACGAAGCCCATTCACATTTAGAGAGACTACTTTCATTATCTGATCCCTGTGCATACCCACTTACATCTAGAGTCGTATGATGCCATAACCTCCACAAAAAAAGATTTCCCTTGTAGAAATAATGAAATAATTAAATAAGAATCCTCCCCTGTTTTAAACATAGAACAAGAACAAGCATTCACACTCATTATAACAAAGATATTAAATGCAAGAACTTCCTGTAGCTGAGGAACAGTTGTCCCTCTAGGGTCCCTGTTGGTGGGTGGAGGGAAAAACCCCTCCTGGATGGTTGGGGCCCTCCTTAGTGGTGTGGTGGCTGACCAGCTGGTATGCTCCATGTCCACTAATAAGTCCAACATTACTTTTCCGCTCAGTCGATGATTTATAGTAATTTCAACCGATAGTATTTTAAATTAAAGAGAGGGAGCAAAAAGAACAATTCACCTCCCTTATTTTCCAGTCCTCACACATACTGATCTGCACATGTTTTAGTGCTTTCAACAATGTGATTATCTTCTAAACTCCTGGAGCTTTTCTTTCACTCATGACTCCATTTGTTTTCCTCCGTCGGCCGCTTGTTGCCATGGGAACGCCTTCAGTATCCATTCCTCTAAGTTGGAGGACGGGTCCTCTCTGACAGCGGGCACCTCCATCCCCCGTACCCGTAGCTCCCGTGTAGCTTGATGTGCGTCTTCGTAGGTCCGTGGGCCGGTGCTCCAGTGGATCCGGATCCTCGTGAAAGGAGTTTGGAAACGAATACCCTTTTCTTTCAGCGCTTTTTTAATTCCCCCGTAGGCTCTGCGTTTTTCCATGACTTCGTGTGCATAATCATGGTCAAAGAAAATCGGTTTGTTGTTAAGATTTATTTTCTTTTTCCAGGCCAATGTCAATACCGTTTCCTTGACATCATACTGCTGAAAGTTTATCACAATGGACCGAGGTGTAGCGTCGGGTCCTGGCTTGCGGGTCAAAGCTCTATGAGCCCGCTGAATCTGCAGAGACATACCGTCGGGGAGAGTCAGCTCCGTGGTCAGCAGGTTTTCCATAAACTTTATCATCGAGTCGCCCTCCGGTACACCGTAAACTCGGATGTTGTTTCTTCTGGACCTACTTTCCAAATCACACACTTTTTCCCGTAGCCTGGATTGCTCTCTCAGCAGGCTCAGCAGAGCGTCTTTCGTTGCAGCGCTGCTTGTTTCTACATCCGAAATGCGCTTCTCTGCCTCGGTGATCGCCTGGTCGTGGTCCTGGAGCCTGGTCCCGACTTCAGTTAGCTTCTCGTTTAGCTCGTGTTTTAGCGTTGTTAGCTTGTCCTTGAAGTCCTTCTTTAAGTCTCCCTTGAGTTCGGAGATGGCTAAGTGGACGTCATTTTTGAAGTCACGGATATTGTTCGAGATAGTTGACAGTTCCCGAAACGGCTTGTCTGTAGATTCACCTCCATCTTTGCTAGCTAGCAGATCGACATTTTCTTCGTCAGTCGGCTCCATTTGTTTTTTGTCGGGTTTTAATTGTTGAATTACCTTCCCTCTCCGGGTCGTATCGTCTCTTTTTTGTTTCCCCCCACTCATGTCTTGTCCTTCAGAGTTTACACGTTAAAGTTTTCGAGTTTGAGGGTATTTTTGATATCGACTGAACGGAGCAATTTATTACGCATCTATCCCCCGAGCCGCCATTTTGAATCCCCTTAATGAATATTTCAAGCATGTAATATTTTTATATGCTAGGAGTTTAATTCTGGTCTAATTCTATTTATTGCAATAGGATTCAAAATACTCTATAAGCATTCTGTTATGAATCAGGAAAAAAAACATTATAAATCACAGCACTTTTATTTTTTTTAAGTACTTCATCTACTTCAACAATGTTACACAAAAATCGATCCATAACAGTTGTAAATGTCACTTAATTCCACAGAGTGTCGATAATGGTGGACACCGGTGAAAGTGATCACTATTATCGACACCTCACGTGACTTCTCAAACGCGCGTTTAGATACAAAATGGCGACTGTCAAATGAAAGAGTAAGAAACAAAGTAGGTTTTGGCAAGGAGATCATGAAATATTGATGAATTTGAGAAGTAAAAACATGTCCATGATCTTTCCACCATGCTTACCTGCGATGATAACATCCGGGTTTTCCTCAGATTGCTGATCATGCTAAAAAAATTCCATCTCAGGTAACGAGCTGCGTCATCAGATGACAAGATCAAAGGGCGAGGCGGGTCTTCCGGTTGATTAATTAACCAATAATAATTGTTGTAACTGAAACTTGCCTTTGTAAAAGTGTTTTTTATTGGTAAATCTGAAAAGGTGTCAATAATTATGGGCTGTCGATAATTGTAGCTGCCATGCTATATATACAGTACAGGGCTCGAAATTCGCAGTGGTCCGGTCGCCCGAGGCGACTTAATTTGTCATTTGGTGGGTTCCTGGCTGGCTAGTTGAAAATAAAAAATATATATGAAGCAAAGATTCAGACTAGGGCTGTGCGATATATCGAATATACTCGATATATCTCCGAAAATTCTGTGTGAGATACATATAATTATTATATCATAACTATCGAGTATTTTATGGTCATCTGCCGACTTGCGTTTGTTTCATATTTGTTGCATTTCTTTAAAACATTTTCTGGTGGTTTTCTCCCTGTCTCTCAGGCAGTAACGTGAGAGGCTGCCTAAGGGTAAAAAAACAATAACGTCACACACTCGCCAACCAATCCCGGGCAACATCTCGGTGCTGAAAGGAACTTGCGGGAAGATTTTCTAGTTTCGGTTTACAGCCAGTGTTGCCAGATTGGGCGGTTTTGAATTCTACTTTGCGGGCAAAAAATGGCTTGGGCTGGTTGACAAAAATTGGGCATGTTTGACGTTAGTTCGGTGGGTTTTCATCAGATGTTTATAAATATTTCGCACCAACGTTCTGTGTGAGAATGCAGCCAGAGACACTTATGTAGCCTTAGAAGGACTTTGATGCAGTACATTCTATGTACTATCTACGCCCACTAGTCTACATCCAATCCAATCCATATTAAACACTTCTGTGACCCAATCAGAGATCGTGGGCATCACACAGAGTGCAGTTAGTGAACGACAGCCAGTCAAGATGCCAAAGTGGGTAAAATACAAAAAAACTACAGAAAGGAGTGGGAAAACGACCCAGATTTAAAGTTATGGATAGTATACTGGTCTTTAGCTGCATATTTTTACTTTACAAGATAGGCATCAAGTACATTTTACATTTTGGGCGGTTTTAAGTGCATTTTGGCGGGTTTTGAACATATTTTGGGCTGGAAAACGTCAGCAGTATCTGGCAACACTGTTTACAGTGCTGACTCAGTTCGTGCAATCGCTGGTGTTGCACAGGCTACCGTGTAAGCTCTGTCAATTTCAGCGACAAATAAAAAATGGAAGCGGATGAATTGGTTCCTAAAAGAACTAGTAAGGGGTCAGTCATCTGGCATTTTTTTTGGATATCGCGAGGAAGACGTGGAACAGCAAATGCCAGTTTGTAAAGTGTGCAAAAAAAAAACCAGTATCAAAATACTTGGGTCTTAAAATAAATGCACATTAGTCATGAACAATGGTAACCAGGGGCGTAGCCATCGTTTTAGAAGTGAGGGGGACAAATTGTTCAGAGGTCTATTGAGTGATTTATCATCCTCTCGCATTCAATTGCACCTCTCCTTAACAGCTAAAGAACCACATAACCACAAACAGCACAGCACCAGGGAACCGACTTTAGTTCTTTAAAATGATATACTATCAAAATCTAAAGTCAAAATCTATAAATCTATAAAGTAAAATGTATAAATAGAATTAAGAATAGTAGTAGTGACATCAGAGCATTTTTTAAGGATTTTCCACTAGGAGACCAACTGGTCTGGGCAATACAATCACAGGCCCCAGAGTCCATGCGGCTGCACCGCTGCAGCATATTCTGTGATGCAAAATGGTTCACCAATCACCATACAGACAAACACACGACAGTGACTACACAGCTATCAAGAGCAATTACCAAGCACAAATGTTATGTCAAAGACACTCAAAGTTACACAGTAATGACATCGGATTCTGACATCAGCCATCTCAGTAACCAAATTTTAGTTTTGTTTTTCTTAACCAACATGATCTTGTGTGTATATCTTATAACATAGATCTTCGTTTTCCTTGTTAAATGTATACTTACATGGTACTTGGTTAATTAATTGCAACTGATTGAACCAAATAATAAGACATAACTTGGTTTAAAATTTGGTTTCCCAGTGAAGCTGGTTTGGCATTGACTAGGAGACCAAATCTGGCCACTGGGAGACCATTTGGTCTCCCAGTAAACACAGTGGTGCTTGAAAGTTTGTGAACCCTTGAGAATTTTCTATATTTCTGCATAAATATGACTTAAGACATCATCAGATTTTCACACAGGTCCTAAAAGTAGATAAAGAGAACCCAGTTAAACAAATGAGACAAAAATATTATACTTGGTCATTTATTTACTGAGGAAAATCATCCAATATTACATATCTGTGGGTGGAAAAAGTATGTGAACCTCTAGGATTAGCAATTAAATTGAAGGCAAAATTAGAGTCAGGTGTTTTCAATCCATGGGATGACAATCAGGTGTGAGTGGGCACCCTGTTTTATTTAAAGAACAGGGATCTATCAAAGTCTGATCTTCACAACACATGTTTGTGGAAGTGTATCATGGCACGAACAAAGGAGTTTTCTGAGGACCACAGAAAAAAAGCATTATTGATGCTCATCAGGCTGGAAAAGGTTACAAAACCATCTCTAAAGAGTTTGGACTCCACCAATCCACAGTCAGACAGATTGTGCACAAATGGAGGAAATTCAAGACCATTGTTACCCTCCCCAGGAGTGGGTGCAGTGGCGGTTCTAGACCAAAATTACTAGGGGGGCCGAGGTGGGGCCAGTGTTTTTTCAGGGGGGCACATATGGGCAAAACATGGCAATATTTAAGCGTTCAAAATGTTTTGTTTAGTTTATTTAAAACCAAAACAAAATACATTGAGCATAAATACAATGAGATAAACATTCTGTCTCAATAGCCTAAACATAAAATAAATTGTGCTCAGTAAATCTTAAAACCATGTTTCTCTTTTTTGTAAAATAAGATTTCTATTTTTGCATACAATGAACCTTTTCTTCAGACGTGGCTGCACTGGAGTGTTGTCCAAGCACTTGCTGATATCTGGAGAAAGATGAATACAGTAAATATGAGAGTGCGACTGAGAACATTTATTTATCATTATTTATTATATCTATTATTTGTATTTTATATTTATTAATTGGCGGCACGGTGGTGTAGTGGTTAGCGCTGTCGCCTCACAGCAAGAAGGTCCTGGGTTTGAGCCCCGGGGCCGGCGAGGGCCTTTCTGTGTGGAGTTTGCATGTTCTCCCCGTGTCCGCGTGGGTTTCCTCCGGGTGCTCCGGTTTCCCCCACAGTCCAAAGACATGCAGGTTAGGTTAACTGGTGACTCTAAATTGACCGTAGGTGTGAGTGTGAATGGTTGTCTGTGTCTATGTGTCAGCCCTGTGATGACCTGGCGACTTGTCCAGGGTGAACCCCGCCTTTCGCCCGTAGTCAGCTGGGATAGGCTCCAGCTTGCCTGCGACCCTGTAGAAGGATAAAGCGGCTAGAGATGATGAGATTTATTAATTATTATTCAGACTTCACACTTTCAGGGTAGGCTATATGAATTGTAGGTCGACACTGCTCACACACATACATTTGTTCAACATCACAAACCTGATGGTGCTGTACTTGATATGCATGGTGAATCTGGTTGTCCCAATGACTTGTTGGGTTGTCCCTCATTCTGTCCCTCAATCTGATCCTGAATGTCTTCATCCTCACTCTCAGATTGCCTTTCAGATGCCTCACTTTCCACCTCTCCAACCACCACCTCTGGCTCTCTCTCCACCTCTGGCTCTCTCTCCTCTTTCATAATCTTCATCTTCCTTACTCTCTCTATGTTGCTTTTTGCCAACAGGGACAAAAAAGGACATAATGTCCTTCTTGCTCCTTTCCATGATGATAGCCTACAGTAGGTCTATACTAAAAAGTAAACGGAGAGGAATGTAGCCTCTACATATCACAAGGCCATTCAAGTTTTACAAGAAGGTTAAACACTGTCGGTTATTTTACCCATTTCCCAAAAATATTAAGTTAGGCTACTTATTGCTGTGCAACACACTTTTAAGAAAGTGCAATAAAACGGATTTATTATTGTAGTGAACAACAACAGTAAAACACGGATATGTGCAAACACTGATGTTACGAAATTGAATAATTTTCCTTACCTTCGCCTCTTTGCAGTAGCCTAGTCCTTGCAGGGCTGCAATCTCTCACGTCCGAAGTTTAAACACTGTAAAAAAAATTTGTTGTTTTAACTTAAAAAAGTTAGTGCAAGGGTTGCCTTAAGGGCTGCCTTAAAATTTTGAGTTCACTGAAAATTAATATAGTAAGTTCACAACAATTTAACTTACTATGTGAATTCCAGTGAACTCAAAATTTTAAGGCAGCCCTTGCACTAACTTTTTTAAGTTAAAACAACAAATATTTTTTTTACAGTGCAATTCGCGCTGCTACGGGTCTTTCTGCTGCAGGTAACAGTGTGCGTGTAGCGCTTTAAGGAGTCCGTGTAGAACACTCCGTCATGTCAGTTCCGATCTTCGAGCCAGCGCACGTCAAAATTAATAAATCTTGTTACCTGTTCAGCACAGGGGCCACAACAGGGGCCAGGAGCAATTTTACAGGGGCACTGGCCCCCCCTGGCCCCCGTTTAAAACCGCCTATGAGTGGGTGACCAACAAAGATCACTCCAAGAGCAAGGCGTGTAATAGTCGGCGACGTCACAAAGGACTCCAGGGTAACTTCTAAGCAACTGAAGGCCTCTCTCACATTGGCTAATGTTCATGAGTCCACCATCAGGAGAACAATGAACAACAATGGTGTGCATGGCAGGGTTGCAAGGAGAAAGCCACTGCTCTCCAAAAAGAACATTGCTGCTCGTCTGCAGTTTGCTAAAGATCATATGGACAAGCCAGAAGGCTATTGGAACAATTTTTGTGGACAGATGAGACCAAAATAGAATTTTTTGGTTAAAATGAGAAGCGTTATGTTTGGAGAAAGGAAAACACTGCATTCCAGCATAAGAACCTTATCCCATCTGTGAAACATGGGTGGTGGTAGTATCATGGTTTGGGCCTGTTTTGCTGCATCTGGGCCAGGACGGCTTGCCATCATTGATGGAACAATGAATTCTGAATTATACCAGCGAATTCGAAAGGAACATATCAGGACATCTGTCCATGAATTGAATCTCAAGAGAAGGTGGGTCATGCAGCAAGACAATGACCCTAAGCACACAAGTCGTTCTGCCAAAGAATGGTTACAGAAGAATAAAGTTAATGTTTTGGAATGGCCAAGTCAAAGTCCTGACCTTAATCCAATCAAAATGTTGTGGAAGGACCTGAAGCGAGCAGTTCATGTGAGGAAACCCACCAACATCCCACAGCTGAAGCTGTTCTGTACGGAGGAATGGGCTAAAATTCCTCCAAGCCGGTGTGCAGGACTGATCAACAGTTACCAGAAACATTTAGTTGCAGTTATTGCTGCACAAGGGGGTCACACCAGATACTGAAAGCAAAGGTTCACATACTTTTGCCACTCACAGATATGTAATATTGGATCATTTTCCTCAATAAATAAATTACCAATTATAATATTTTTGCCTCATTTGTTTAACTGGGTTCTCTTTATCTACTTTTAGGACCTGTGTGAAAATCTGATGTTGTTTTAGGTCATATTTATGCAGAAATAGAGAAAATTCTAAAGGGTTCACAAACTTTCAAGCACCACTGTATGTTAAAAAAATGCTCTGAGTGACATAGCTAGTTATATTCTCTTCTCACCTGTGACCCTGCATAATCATCCCTGTTGGCCTCTGGTCCACTGTCTCCTCTCTCACCCTGCTCTTTCTATTGTGGCAATAAAGATTAAAAAAAATGTGGAAAGCAACATTTTGAAATAGAATTAGGAATACAGTAATAATAATCAGCAAATTCATGTACTTTAAACTTTAACTACCACAAAATAAATTAAATTTTTACAAAAATAGCAGTCAAAGGAACACAAATACATTTATATTCTTACCGGTATTTTCTACCCAGAAGTGAGTAATCTTAGAGTAGCCAAAATAGTAACGTTACTCAAGTAAGAGTATTGTTACTTTAGAATAATATTACTCAAGTAAAAGTAAAACGTATTTTGCAACAAAACAACTCTTAAGAGTACAATTTATTCAAAAAGTTACTCAAGTAAATGTAACGGAGTTACTACCGCCTCTAAGTTAGCTAGCTAGCTTAACGAACTAAATTGACATCTATTTGTCATCTTTTAGCTAAACATTATATACATTCAACAGCATTACTCAACTTACACGGTTTGTTTGGAAAAAACTGTCTAAAGTCTCTTGGCTGGTTTGCTGAACATACAGAAGCACTGCCCAGATCTGAATCACACCAAAGATACTCATACAATATTTTCTAAAGCGTCTCTGATCACACACGACAGCGGTGTTTGTTTGCCATCTTAGCTCCGGCTGCTCATGACACATTTAGAGGCGGCTCGGAAAAACGCGTTTCCACATGTTAAAAATGAATTGAGTGGTTGTAATGGCTGTAAAAAGTGCAGGGGACAGAGGGCACAAATACGGGAAGTGCGGGGGACATGTCCCCCGCGTACTCCGTGTCCGCTACGCCGATGATGGTAACTACTCTCTTTTGTGTTATTTTAAAATTCATACATGAACAAATTTTGGCTAGTTGATTTTCTGTTTGGCTAGTTACTTTGGAAGGTAACTAGTCCAGCTGGCTGGTGAAAAAATATATGAATTTCGAGCCCTGCAGTACTAGTCAACAGTATTTTGGCTATTTTCTACTTGCACACATGATCACTGAGTGCAACTGACTCTTTGAGGTTAGACTCATCTCTTCAAACAAAGTGCAAGACCATCATCGAGACAACTGAGGATTTTTAAAAATTATTATTATTCTCAACAAGCTGTGCTCTTCAGTATAGCTGTCCAATTCTGACAGTATGATAGACAAATATTTTACTGCTACTGACAGAAAATTTACTGGTAGTAGATTTACACACTGTGTATGAATTGCATAAATTATAGGATAAAATTACAGTAGGGCGGCACGGTGGTGTAGTAGTTAGCGCTGTCGCCTCACAGCAAGAAGGTCCGGGTTCGAGCCCCATGGCTGGCGAGGGCCTTTCTGTGCAGAGTTTGCATGTTCTCACCGTGTCCGCGTGGGTTTCCTCCGGGTGCTCCGGTTTCCCCCACAGTCCAAAGACATGCAGGTTAGGTTAACTGGTGACTCTAAATTGACCGTAGATGTGAATGTGAGTGTGAATGGTTGTCTGTGTCTCTGTGTCAGCCCTGTGATGACCTGGCGACTTGTCCAGGGTGTACCCCGCCTTTCGCCCGTAGTCAGCTGGGATAGGCTCCAGCTTGCCTGCGACCCTGTAGAAGGATAAAGCAGCTAGAGATAATGAGATGAGAATGAGATTTACACACTGTGTATGAATTGCATAAATTATAGGATAAAATTACAGTAGGGCGGCACGGTGGTGTAGTGGTTAGCGCTGTCGCCTCACAGCAAGAAGGGCCGGGTTCGAGCCCCGTGGCTAGCGAGGGCCTTTCTGTGCGGAGTTTGCATGTTCTCCCCGTGTCCGCGTGGGTTTCCTCCAGGTGCTCCGGTTTCCCCCACAGTCCAAAGACATGCAGGTTAGGTTAACTGGTGACTCTAAATTGACCATAGGTGTGAATGTGAGTGTGAATGGTTGTCTGTGTCTATGTGTCAGCCCTGCGATGACCTGGCGACTTGTCCAGGGTGTACCCCGCCTTTTGCCCGTAGTCAGCTGGGATAGGCTCCAGCTTGCCTGCGACCCTGTAGAAGGATAAAGCGGCTAGAGATAATGAGATGAGAAAATTACAGTACCGGTCAAAAGTTTGTACACCCCTACTCATTCATAGGTTTTTCTGTATTTTGTATTTTCTACATTGTAGAACAACCTCAAAACTATGCAATAACATCTGGAACATATATGGAATTATGTGGTAAATTAAAAAGTGTTAAAAAATAAAATACATTTCATATTTTCGATTCGTCAAAGTAGCCGCCATTTACCTCAATGACGCTTTGCACACTATTGGCATTATCTTAACCAGCTTCATGAGGTAGTCACCTGGAACGCTTTTCAGTTAACAGGAGTGCCTCGTCAAAAGGGAATTAGTGCAATTTCTTGCTTTCTTAATGTGTTTGAGGTCAAAGAGTAAATAGTAAATAATAAAAATACAGTAAATAGCCCTATTCTACAACTGTAGTAATCCATATTATGTAAAGAACCAAACAACGAAGTAAAGAGAAATGACATCCATCATTATTTTAAGACATGAAGAGTATTTTAATTAATAAAAATAAAGAAAAAAAAACCCACTTCATTAGAAGGCATGTTCAAACTTTTGACTGGTACTGTACATCCTCCCATAACAGCAGAATATACTGGTTTCAAAATAAAACATGTTTTTTTTTCGATTACGTTCATTATGTCTTATATTAAATATAGTTAGGTTTTTTTTTCCTTTTTTTTATCAGACATCTAGTTTTTGGGTTTGTTTACCTGACATGTTTCGACGTACGACTGTTGTCTTCCTCAGAGTGTCACCGGATGTTAATTGGTGACGCATCTTTTATCAGCTGATGTTTCTGAAGGCGTGGCCTTCCTGTCTGGATTGACAGGTCGGTCACGCCTTCTACTGTCTGTTCGTCCCCTGCAAGGACACTGATGAATATGAACGGAAAATGAGGGAATTACTCAGTGACAATGCATTTGAAATATTAAAAAAAGACCCAACAGAAGACAAGAAAAAGAAACTTAAAGCACTACTCAAACCACTACTCGATGAAAATAAAATAGATAAGCAGGCATGCAATCATTTAGTACCCACAGCCAATGTCATCCCCAGGATTTACGGAACACCAAAGATACACAAACCAGGAACACCATTACGCCCCATAGTAGATAGCATTGGTTCAGTCACATACAACTTATCAAAAGCACTCACCGAAATAATTAAACCATTACTAGGACTCACAGACCAACACTGCAAAAACTCAAAACAACTGGCAGAAGAACTAAAAAACATCAAAATGCAGCAAGACGAAGTTTTCATATCACACGATGTCATATCTCTGTTCACCAGAACACCCACGGAAGCCACCATACAGGTAGTACAAGAAAAATTAAAAACAGACAGGACGCTCAAGAAACGCACAAACCTCACTGTACAAGACATCACTCAGCTCCTCCAATTCATCGCCACATCCACATACTTTCAGTTCAGGAATACAATTTACAGACAGAAGGAAGGTTTCGCCATGGGAGACCCACTATCAGCCATCATGTGCGGCTTTTTCATGGAAGATCTGGAACAGAAAGCACTCACTACAATACCAGCAGAATACAGGCCAACACTCTGGAAACGTTACATGGATGACATACTAGAAAAAGTGAAGAGGGGACACACTCAACAACTCACCAACCATCTCAACACCATAGACAATACCGGCAATATAAAATTCACACATGAAGAAGAAACAGAGCAGTCAATAGCATTTTTGGACTTAAAAATACATCACACAGAAGATGGGGACATCAAAATAAAAGTACACAGAAAACCCACACACACCGACCAATATTTAAACTGGACTTCCGAACACCCCATAATGCACAAAATATCAGTAGTCAGAACATTACATGAACGCACAGCAATAATTACAGATCCACAGGACAAAGAACAGGAAGAACAACATATACAACACGCACTGAAGGCATGTCAATATCCACAATGGGCAATATCAAAAGGGGCGGAACAGGTTAAGAACAACAAAACACAGAAGAAAGAGAAAAAACAAACCAACAAACAAGAACACAGGGGAGTAGTTACATTACCATACATTAGGGGAATAACTGAACGCATTCAAAGAGCAATGAGGAAACATAACATTAACACACCTGTCAAACCATACACAACACTCCGTCAGATCCTGGTTCATCCCAAAGACAGAATACATCCGGACAACAGATGCAACACCATATATGAGATTCCATGTCAATTATGCAATAAAACTTACATTGGGGAGACAGGAAGGAGTTTCAACACAAGAAAAAATGAACATAAGAAAGAGTGCGAAAAGGAGACAGCTACAAGACAAACCCGAACAATAAAAGAAAAGGCACAACAGGAAAATTATAAGTCAGCTATAACAGATCACTGCAAAAGGGAAAATCATATTATGGACTGGGGGAATGCCAGAGTCATCCGCACAGAAGATAACAAACATCAGCGCTGGATCAGGGAGGCCATAGAGATCCGTAAGCGAAGCCCGAGGACCATCAACCGGGATGAGGGAGCATACATGCTCTCCCACACCTGGAGTGCCATCTTGCAGGGGACGAACAGACAGTAGAAGGCGTGACCGACCTGTCAATCCAGACAGGAAGGTCACGCCTTCAGAAACATCAGCTGATAAAAGATGCGTCACCAATTAACATCCGGTGACACTCTGAGGAAGACGACAGTCGTACGTCGAAACATGTCAGGTAAACAAACCCAAAAACTAGATGTCTGATAAAAAAAAGGAAAAAAAAAACTAAAACATGTTTTGGTGAGGGGTTTTTTTAAGTGCATAATATGGGTTTGTGGTACAGTATAATTATTCCAGGGTGGGTTCATTTGCACATTTTCCTGGTGGTATAGCTAAAAGCATGTCGTATGTTTTTTTTTTTCCTTCCAATTGCATTAAAAGGCATTCATTAAAATGCCTGCAGGTAGGTTTGTGTGTGTGTGTGTGTGTGTGTGTGTGTGTATGTGTGTGTAAACAGTACATGTAACCTGCTGCAGTTAACGCAGTCAGTCTTAAAGGTGCCATAGAATGCATTTATTCAGTATTTTCAATTGTTCTCTGATGTCGAAATAGAAACTATGTGGCTTTGGTCAGGGTGAAAAATGCCCAGATACAGTTTTACAACTAATATGATTTGGCCCTAGAATGAAACGAGCTATATTCCCTTTTTTTGGTGAGCTCATTAAATATGTTGATGATCTCTGCTCTGATTGGCTGGTAGCAGCTGGTGTGCATCATTAGGCCTTGATTGTCTCTAACAGCCATGTCCACAGTGCATGGTGCACTATGGGTAATGCAGGCTGGAAACGTGACCAAGAAGTGCCACTCGGAAGCACCGTCCAGCTCCAACATGACAGTAGATGTATATGACCTCCCAACCTATTTATCTGAATGGGACACAGGCAAGAAAATAAAATGATCCTCTGTGTACATAAGAAAGGTCTTCATACTGTCGAGTTAAAGGAGAGCTGAAGTCATTTTTAAACTTGCTTTATTTCTTAATTAACATGTTATTCAATTACGTTTTTGGTTTTAGTAACCTTATATCATGACTTGTATTGGCAACTAATTCCAATTAAATATTATGCTTATCGGCCTATTTGGTTTTTAGCCATGTTGAATTTAGTTTGTTTGGTCCACGGCAGGCGTCGCTTATCCGTGTGATCTTCATGAGACTTGTGAGAGACTTCGAAATGTGAAGCGTCAGCCAGGTGTCAGTGCTGCCATTTTGAAAACTGTTTTCCAAACAAAATATTGCACAAAAATGAGTTTAAATGATGATTACTGCCTACTTTTTTCAAACTTTCCTGATTGCTATCAAAATAAACAAAACTTCTGGCTTGATTACATCAGCATTCGAAAGAGGGCGCGCACGTCTTTTGACAACGTTGGCAGATGTTGGTCACTTTGATCTCCGCTGTACATTTTTACTTCCGTACTACAATGTCTCGCACAGGTCTCAACAAATCTCGTTTACAGCCATTGCTTTTTAAATTTTGATGATAAAAAAATTTGCCTTCAGTTCTCCTTTAACTATGCTAGCTACTTGGAACTTGCTAGTACCCAATGTTACCCATACTAGCTACTTGCTTTTGATTTCAGAAACAACACAAAGTTGTTGTCGAGACACACATACGCAAAAAAAAAAAACAACTGTTGAAGTTTCAGCTGTGCAGGTTGATGATAGATAGATAGATAGATAGATAGATAGATAGATAGATAGATAGATAGATAGATAGATAGATAGATAGATAGATACTTACTTACTTACTTACTTACTTACTTACTTACTTTATTGATCCAGAAGGAAATTTAGGATGGAGCTACTGGCTAAGCAGTCACTTGTGCCAGAAGCAGATGTAATATTGCCTTGGCTAGAACATGGACTGGTGTATCCAAATTTTGGTTCATGAATATTGATGAGTCTGGACTGTTACAATACATTCCAGGATTTTAGAATTGGTCCATTTCACTGCCTTTGTTTGCATATGCATGATTTGCAATTGAAAGAAGAGACAACAGTGTTTGAGGTTTATGCTCTGTCAGTTCCATGTACTGAACTTGTTCTTTTTCAATTATGCAAAGGGAAATACAGTTTTCCATTCTCTTGCACCTTTAAATTGAGTTAAATTGCAAAAATTGCCACAGTGTTTCCTTTTAAGGTCAGAATTTCAGTCCTGATGTTGTATTAATGTATCTCAGTTGGACTGAGTTGGATTTTATTTGGAATAGCTTGTAAAAGTACTTTTAAACAGCAAAAAACAGCTTGACAGAATTGAGTGTAGACTGCTAATGAGCAGCCAGAGGACACAGCAGTGAGAAAATGTCTGCTATGACCTTGAGGTAAAACCTTGACAGAAGCCAGAGTTAATAGGAAGTTCCATTGTCCTCTGGGCCCTGTCCTCTGACCTCTGACATCTGACCTCTATCCTCTGTGGCCTGTGCTGTATGCTGGCTTTTATACTCAAAGAACCCTTTCAACATTTTCTTCAGGATAAGACTAAGAGTAAGCTTCCTTAAAACCTACAGCTTATATTACCTTAATTCATTAATTCATTCATCTACAGGAACCGCTTTATCCAGGTCAGAGTCTTGGTGGATCTGGAGCCTATTTCAGGAACACTGGGCATGAGGTGGGGATACACTCTGGATGTAATGGCAGTCTATCACTAGGTACCATATACACCTAGGGGAAAGTTAGAGACAGCAGTCCACCTCCAGGCATTTTCTGGGAGGAAGGGGAACACTGGAGGACCCAGAGGAACCCCACGTGGACATGAAGGGAACATGCACAGAAACTCCACACAGATAGTCACCCAAGCTCAGGAGCAAACCTGGAGACCCTGTAAGTGTGATGTGGCAACACTACCCATTGTGCACCCTAAACTATCTTATTGTCTATTTTAATTGCATAAAGACAGTTACATGTATTTTATGCTTGTGTGATGAATGCACACATCCAAATAATGATAATAATAATAATAATAATAATGGTGGCACGGTGGTGTAGTGGTTAGCGCTGTCGCCTCACAGCAAGAAGGTCTGGGTTCAAGCCCCGTGGCCAGCGAGGGCCTTTCTGTGCGGAGTTTGCATGTTCTCCCCGTGTCTGCGTGGGTTTCCTCCGGGTGCTCCGGTTTCCCCCACAGTCCAAAGACATGCAGGTTAGGTTAACTGGTGACTCTAAATTGAGCGTAGGTGTGAATGTGAGTGTGAATGGTTGTCTGTATCTATGTGTCAGCCCTGTGATGACCTGGCGACTTGTCCAGGGTGTACCCTGCCTTTCGCCCGTAGTCAGCTGGGATAGGCTCCAGCTTGCTTACGACCCTGTAGAACAGGATAAAGCAGCTAGAGATAATGAAATGAGATAAGTTACATTTATATAGTGCCTTTCTCAAACTCAAGGTCGCTTTGCATAGGTCACAGAAAACAGAACACACACACACACACACACAAAAAAGTTGTTAAAGAGTGTTAAGTTTATGCGATAGTGGAGGAGGAGAAGTGCTCATGAAACAGAAAGGTTTTGAGATGAGATCTGAAGAATGAAAGGTAAGAGCAGTCACGGAGGGGTTGAGGGAGAGAATTCTTGGGTTTCATGTGACGTCACATCCGCCTCATTAGTTATTCAAAACTTTAACTGGTAGTCTACCAAAGCTTGGTTGACAAAGCGTTTGTACAAAGAAGGTGCATTGCTCGCATGAAAAATGCCTTACACTTGCAGTGTTTTAGGTTGCTCAAATCAATCAAACCATGAAACTGATAAGTTTCTTCAGGGTTCCCTGTGAACTAATAAAAAATGGTGAACAAACACAGGATTTCACAAAAAGATGTCGGGAAAGGTGGCTTTTGAACCTCTCGTTGAAATTGAAGGGAACCGAGTCAAAGCACACTCTAGTTTGCAGTGATCACTTCACGAAAGGTTTGTATAGCCCTCTCAGCTACGTACTTGGTGTTTTCCAAGTACTTTTCTTGCTATGTGTCATCATTTTATGGTACTTTTTCTAGTAAGAGCGGACACAAGTGAGAATCAAGCAAACTGCTGTTTGTTTACACTTCAACTTGCAGCGCTTCGTTGTAAAGATGCGAACAAAAAGCTTTTAAAAACATACTTACACAGGCAAAAACAATACAGGATTCATTCAGCGGCAACTTGATACCAAGGTCCTTTACCCAGCCACATACAAAAACGTTGTAAGCCTCCATACTCTTCCACACTTTCATCTGTTTTGTGGTGTAGAATGATGTCTGCAACACCAGATAGTTCGAGATGTCGGGGAACTCGACCGAAGGGTAGTTTTCGAGATCGTATGACAAATCCTTCTTTCCCAGACTGTAGGGGTCGATTCCAGTGCACATAGCAAGCTTCTCAATATATTTAAAGCGAGCAGTGGCTTCTAGATTACGAGCATACTCTGATAAGTTATCGCTAGTTGTTTGCACTACGGCAGCTATTTTGGTTTGCTTGACCACCAGCTGTTTTACCGGAAGTGAAATAATTAAGAAAAGTCACGTGGCTGAAACCCAAGAATTCCAGAGCTTGGGGGCCATGGCGCTGAAGGACCTGCCACCCAAGGTAGAGAGTTTGGTGTGGGGGGCAGCAAGGAGATTATGGCTAGAGGATCTGAGAGAGTGGGATGGAGTGTAAGGGGTCAGAAGGTCATGGATGTAAGGAGGAGCAAGGTTATGGAGGGCTTTGAAAGTGAATAGTAGGATTTTATATTTAATTCTGGACAGAACAGGTAGTCAGTGAAGCTGAGAAAGAATGGAGTGATATGAGCAGATAATTTGGTATGAATGATGAGTCTCGCTGCAGAGTTCTGAATGTATTGCAATCTTTGAAGGGATTTAGTGGGGAGGCCAAGAAGGGAAGGGAGTTACAATAATCTAGGTGGGACATAATGAAGGAGTGGACCAAAGTTTGAGCATCACTATTGGAAAGAAAGGGGCGAAGGCGGGCAATGTTCCGGAGGTGGAAGAAAGCAGTCTTGGTGAGGGATTTAATGTGGGGATCAAAGTTGAGTGAGGGGTCAAGCAATACTCCAAGGTTTCTAACAACAGGTGAAGATTTAACAAGTGTTAAGACTAAAGCTAGAAGGTTTGGACAATGGAGATTTGGGTCCGATAAGCATGATTTCTGTTTTATCTGTGTTAAGTTTTAGAAAATTATTCTGCATCTACAACTTTAGGTCTGATAGACAGTCATTGAGGGAACTTGGAGGGGGTCAGTGGGAGAGGATGTAGTGAGATATAATTGAATGTCATCAGCGTAGCAATGGAAGTGAAGACCATGGTTACGAATAATTTGGCCAGTATAACTATCTATATGCATGAGAGACATTTTCTGGAACAAATTCAGCACTATATTCAGCCTATATGCTGGTAATCAGGGAGTACCAGCCAGGCGCTGCATTGTAAGTGCTCCACTTGACTAGTGGACAAAAGCAAGGCAGGTGGAAATAAAAGATCTTTCATCTTATCAGACAATAGGAAGCAGTTAAGACCTTTATGGGGCTCCCTTTGTTGAATAAGTGAAAAGCCAGTATGCCAGTCGAGGCTTTTATTTTATGGAAAATAAAGCATCTGTTTCTTGGTGAACCTGCTAACACCAAGTGTAGATTTTGGGGAGAAGCAGTGTTTTGGGTGAATATACTCTATGTTGATTTTCCTTTGGGCATTAATTCATAGATATAAATGTTTATGATTTTCAAAGGTTACTATCATAAACAATATTGTTTTCATGATGTATGGTTGTTCCCATTCGGGCTATGAGTAATAGTACATGTAATTAGTTAATCTTCAAAACTAAGTTGCCTCTAGCGGTGAGTGAGTGAGTGTCTCATCTCATCTCATTATCTCTAGCCACTTTATCCTGTTCTACAGGGTCGCAGGCAAGCTGGAGCCTATCCCAGCTGACTACGGGCGAAAGGCGGGGTACACCCTGGACAAGTCGCCAGGTCATCACAGGGCTGACACATAGACACAGACAACCATTCACACTCACATTCACACCTACGGTCAATTTAGAGTCACCAGTTAACCTAACCTGCATGTCTTTGGACTGTGGGGGAAACCGGAGCACCCGGAGGAAACCCATGCGGACACGGGGAGACCATGCAAACTCCACACAGAGAGGCCCTTGCCGGCCACAGGGCTCGAACCCGGACCTTCTTGCTGTGAGGTGACAGTGCAAACCACTACACCACCACGCCACCGCATGAGTGAGTGTGAGGTTATGAAAAGTAAGTGAGAGTGTATGAAACTTAGCATGGGATTGTGATGGTGCCCATTATCCAGTGGACTAGTCTGGGGTGTTGGAGATGAGGAAGTGCCCTGTGTCTTTCCCCATGTTGTCCAGTCCAAATAGTACCCTAAAGTGTATACTGGGCATAGCAAGGAATGCTCAAGCAGGTTCCCTATCATGGAATACTGCATGGTCAATAGATTGGTTAACAGAAGTGGGTGATATGAATTTGGGCAGAAACCCTATGTTGAGTCAAAGTTATTCCAGAGTCAAATGCCCACCAGAGCATGCAAGCTGAGCTTATCTCTAAGTTATGTAGTTCTCACACACTTTTTCTGAAGTGATCTGTTAGAAAAAGAAAACCGTCTATAGATAGAATGTTTTGGTTCAGCATCCTGCATGGGCTCCTAAGGGAACATCTAAAGTGACTTCAGTACAAGACGAAGATCTCACTCTGGGCTCTTGGGAGAGCGCCTTGTTTATGTGTAAAGTTTATGAACGCCAGTGAAACACTACGCAGGCAGCACGGTGGTGTGGTTAGCACTGTTGCCTCACAGCAAGAAGGTTCTGGGTTCAAGCCCAGTGGCCAACAGGGGCCTTTCTGTGTGGAGTTTGCATGTTCTCTCCGTGTCTGTGTGGGTTTCCTCTGGATGATCCAGTTTCCCCTACAGTCCAAAGACATGCAGGTTAGGCTAATCGGTGACTCTAAATTGACCATAGGTGCAAATGGTTGTTTGTCTCTATGTGTCGGCCCTAAGATGACCTGGCGACTTGTCCAGGGTGTACCCCACATTTTGCCCGTAGTCAGCTGGGAGAGGCTCCAGCTTGCCCACGACCCTGCATAGGTTAAGCGGTTATGGATAATGGATGGATGAAACATTACACGTGGCATTATGATGTGCTGCAATGGCCGCCACATTCACCTTCAATACAGACAGGGATTTTTCATTGTCTAACAGTTTCAGTACTTTAAGAACTGGCCAGTGCACTGGATTAAGATTAAATTGAGTGCACAGCATCGCAGAACAGACAGCACTCTCCTGGCTATATGTCATCCAAGTCATTGTGCCATCCAATTGAGGCTAATCAGTTCGGAAGCCCCACCGAAGAAGGTTTTTTTTTTCTTTTTTTTCTTCAGGGTGCAGAAAGTACCATCTGACCTTGTGCCATCCTCGTGATTTATATATCAGATCTTCAGGATTGCCATAACAGACCAGCATGTTCCGATGCCTTAGAACAAGCAAGAAGAATGTGATGGCTAGATACAACTAAACTACTCTAACTTCTAGCTAGTTGATGTATTCCAGTCTTACACTGGGGCCCCACATGCCTCATGTCCCTCTGTGCCATCACTCTACCACCCCAAGGCAGTGAGTGAAGCGACTGTGTTAACTATCTCTCTCCAAGCAGACCCTTTTGTGAAAAAAGGCTTGTTCCCCCAGTGAGTTAGATCTTGTGTCCCCCTTGACGAGGTGAGGATGAATCTCTGTCTGTGGTATTTGGGGTTTAGTCATAGGCTGATGACCCACTTCGAGAGCCTATTTCAGGAACACTTGGCACAAGGCAATAATACACCCTAAATGGGGCAGCTGTCCATTGCATTCACATTATTTATTCACACCTTTGGGCAATTTAGCATAGCCAGTCTACCTACCGTATAGGCATGATTTTGGGGAGTGGGAGAAAACCACATGCAAACATGCCAAACTCCATACAGGCAGTAACCAGACCTCAGAATTAAACCCTGGAGCTGTTTATTATATTTGTCCATCCATCATCTATACCACTTATCCGTCAGGGTCATGGGGGAAGCTGGAGCCAATCCCAGGTGACTTTGGACGTGAGGCAGGATACACCCTGGGGAAGGTTACCAATCTGTTGCAGGGCTAACACAGAGACAAACAACCATTCACACTCACATTCACACCTATAGGCCATTTAGAGTAGCCAGCTGACCTACACTGCAAAAAATTATATCTTAGCGAAAATATCTTAAATAGTTGAAACAATCTAGCATTTCTTATTAGAAGAAAACAAGACACCAATTTTAAGATTATTAAACCTAGTTCTAGATTGCAACCAACTTATTCTAATGGCCCTTTTCCACTACCCTTTTTCAGCTCACTTCAGCTCACTTCAGCCCGACACGACTCGCGTTTCGACTATCTCAAAACAGCACGACTCAGCTCGCTTCAGCCCTGCTTAGCACCCAAAACTCGCACGGTTTTGGAGTGGGGCTGAAGCGAGCCAAACCGAGCTGAGTGAGGCTGGGGGCGTGAGCAGACACTCCCCTGTGCACTGATTGGTGAGGAGGAGTGTCCTCACATGCCCACACACGCCCCGCGAGCACGCTGGAATCTGTAAACACCATAAACCCGGAAGAAGAAGAATTACGAATTACGAGAATTTCTGAAGCCTTATGCGCCTCGCCTCATCTATACACTCTTGCCAGTATCTGTTGGCGTTGTCAGTGACAACAAGCCACAGCACCAAGACCAGCAACACTAACGACTCCATGTCCTCCATGTTTATTGTTTACTATCCGGGTCGTGAGACTACCGCTTAAAAGTTCACTGATGTCACTGTTTGCGCCGCTTAACGACATCACGTGACATCCACCCACTTTCGCTAACTCCACCCAATGTGTCCACCCACTTCCAGCCAGCGCGGTTCAGCGCGGTTGTAGTCGAAATGCAACTCCAACAGCCCCGCTCAGCTCCACTCAGCCCAACTCAGCACGGCACGGCTCAGCCCGACTCAGCCGCATTTGTAGTGGAAAAGCGGCATAAGATGTCTTACCAAGTGTAATTATCTTACTGCACTGGCAGATTATTTCACTTGATTATAGTCTAAATGTTCTCAAATTTATTATGTTTTTCCTTATATTAGGATGGCTAGTTTTTGCAGTGTAGTACAGTACTTCAAGGAAACACACACAAGCTCAGGGAGAACATGCAAACTCCACACAGAAGGGCCCCAGACCACAGAAAGGCCACATTACATTATATTAATGGCATTTAGCGGACATTCTTATCCAGAGTGACGTACAACGTACCCAGAGCAGCCTGGGGAGCAGTTTGGGGTTAGGTGCCTTGCTCAAGGGCACATCAGCCATTCCTGCTGGTCCAGGGAATCAAACCAGTGACCTTTTTGGTCCCAAAGCTGCTTCTATAACCATTAGGCCATGGTTCGAACCTGGAACCTTCTTGCTGTGAAGTGACAGTGCTAACCACTGCACCACCACGCCACACTTTATTTCTGTAACAAATAATACATTGGTTTTCATCACGAAGGTGCTTGAATGGTTTAGTTTAACACTGGCATAAGAAAATATGGCAGGAAAAAATAGGTTATTAAACTGCATGAAGGAATGTGTGTGTGTGTGAGAGAGAGAGAGAGAGAGAGAGAGAGAGAGTGCGTGCGAGAGAGAGAGAGAGCAGGCAGCTATGGATGCATATGTATCTGTGGAAATATAATTATTTTATATTTACATACAAAATTTATTTTTGTTTAAAGTTTGAAACACTCATAAATACTCTGTTACTATTCACTGACAGCAGATTTTTCTCCCTTTTGTTCCAGTTTCTCCCTTGCTATCTAGTATGTGGCACAGTAGTAGGCTCTGTTCTTTATCTGCGGATTAATAATGCAGTTCTTTTGTTCCAGTCTTGCTTTTCTCATCCACTGTGGAAAGCAAATCTATGAGCTGCCACCTGTGACTGCACAAACTGATCTGACTCTGATGAAAATGCACTGAAGCAGATGCGTCCCTGTACATAAACCTCATAGTGTCATACACACACACACACACAGAACTCAGCTGTGATAGGTCATTTTGATCAGAGAGTGCTAAGCTCAAATAAAAGTGTAAAAATTGACTGATTTTGCAAAAAAAAAAAAAAAACAGAGAGAGAGAGATTTCATCTTTTTTTTTTTTTTTTTGCACTTTGGATCCCCAAAACATCAGAAGATTTTATGTGTTTCCATAAATGTTGTTTGTAGAGTAAGGTCTGTGATACTATGAAGTAAATAGAACTCCATATTAATTGAGTCATTAATTCATAAATTTCTCCTCAGTGAAATTAGAATGAGACCAAAATCAAGTCTGAATGCCATAAAACCAAGCCAACTTCTTTCTCTATTATATTTGTAGTTTTTGTAGCACTGTTTTTGGTCCTAAGCTACACCTGTATGGAGAGCAGACCGTGATCAAAATCGTCCCCTGGCATCTTGTATACAGTGGTGCTTGAAAGTTTGTGAACCCTTTAGAATTTTCTATATTTCTGCATAAATATGACCTAAAACATCATCAGATTTCCACACAAGTCCTAAAAGTAGATAAAGAGAACCCAGTTAAACAAATGAGACAAAAATATTATACTTGGTCATTTACTTATTGAGGAAAATGATCCAATATTACATATCTGTGAGTGGCAAAAGTATGTGAACCTCTAGGATTAGCAGTTAATTTGAAGGTGAAATTAGAGTCAGGTGTTTTCAATCAGTGGGATGACAATCAGGTGTGAGTGGGCACCCTGTTTTATTTAAAGAACAGGGATCTATCAAAGTCTGATCTTCACAACACATGTTTGTGGAAGTGTATCATGCCACGAACAAAGGAGATTTCTGAGGACCTCCGAAAAAGCGTTGTTGATGCTCATCAGGCTGGAAAATGTTACAAAACCATCTCTAAAGAGTTTGGACTCCACCCATCCACAGTCAGACACATTGTGAACAAATGGAGGAAATTCAAGACCATTGTTACCCTCCCCAGGAGTGGGCAACCAACAAAGATCACTCCAAGAGTAAGGCGTGTAATAGTCAGCGAGGTCACAAAGGACCCCAGGGTAACTTCTAAGCAACTGAAGGCCTCACTCACATTGACTAATGTTAATGTTCATGAGTCCACCATCAGGAGAACACTGAACAACAATGATGTGCATGGCAGGGTTGCAAGGAGAAAGTCACTGCTCTCCAAAAAGAACATTGCTGCTCGTCTGCAGTTTGCTAAAGATCATGTGGACAAGCCAGAAGGCTATTGAAAATATGTTTTGTGGACAGATGAGACCAAAATAAAACTTTTTGGTTTAAATGAGAAGCATTATGTTTGGATTGGGGAGAGGGCTCTTGCTGTTGTTTGTGCCTATGGCCCAAATAGCAGTATAGAGTATCCGGCCTTCTTGGAGTCCCTGGGAGAGGTACTGAGGAGTGCTCAGACTGGGGACTCCATTGTGTTACTGGGGGACTTCAATGCTCACGTGGGAGATGACAGTGACACCTGGAGGGGCGTGGTTGGGAGGAACGGCCTCCCCGATCTGAACCCGAGTGGTGTTTTGTTATTGGACTTCTGTGCTAGTCACGGTTTGTCCATAACGAACACCATGTTCGAGCATAGGGGTGTCCATAAGTGCACGTGGCACCAGGACACCTTAGGTCGGAGGTCAATGATAGACTTTGTAGTCGTTTCATCTGATCTCCGGCCCTATGTCTTGGACACTCGGGTGAAGAGAGGGGCTGAGCTGTCAACTGATCACCACCTGGTGGTGAGTTGGATCCGCTGGCGGAGGAGGAAGCTGGACAGACCTGGCAGGCCCAAACGTATGGTGAGGGTCTGCTGGGAACGTCTGGCCGAGCACTCTGTCGGGGAGGTCTTTAACTCCCACCTCCGGGAGAGCTTTTCCCAGCTTCCGAGGGAGGCGGGGGACATTGAGTCTGAGTGGACCATGTTCTCTACCTCCATTGTGGACGCAGCTGTTCAGAGCTGTGGCCGCAAGGTCTCCGGTGCCTGTCGTGGCGGCAATCCCCGAACCCGGTGGTGGACACCAGAAGTAAGGGATGCCGTCAAGCTGAAGAAGGAGTCCTATCGGGCCATGTTAACCTCCAGGACTCCTGAGGCAGCTGACGGGTATCGGCAGGCCAGGCGTGCTGCAGCTCGGGCAGTTGCGGAGGCAAAAACTCGGAACTGGGAGGAGTTCGGGGAGGCCATGGAGAAGGACTATCGGTCGGCCTCGAAGAAATTCTGGCAAACCGTCCGGCGCCTCAGGAGGGGGAAGCAGTACTCTGCCAACACTGTTTACAGTGCGGGTGGGGAGCTGTTGACCTCGACTGGGGACATTGTCGGGCGGTGGAAGGAATACTTTGAGGATCTCCTCAATCCCACCGTCATGTCTTCCACTGAGGAGACTGAGGCTGATGACTCAGAGGTGGACTCGTCCATTACCCAAGCCGAAGTCACTGAGGTGGTTTGCAAGCTCCTCGGTGGCAAGGCACCGGGGGTGGATGAGATCCGCCCCGAGTATCTCAAGTCTCTGGATGTTGTGGGGCTGTCTTGGTTGACACGCCTCTGCAACATCGCGTGGCGGTCAGGGACAGTGCCTCTGGAGTGGCAGACTGGGGTGGTGGTCCCTCTTTTTAAGAAAGGGGACCGGAGAGTGTGCCCCAATTATAGGGGAATCACACTTCTCAGCCTCCCAGGGAAGGTTTACTCCAGGGTACTGGAGAGGAGAATTCGACCAATAGTCGAACCTCGGATCCAGGAGGAACAATGCGGTTTTCGTCCTGGTCGCGGAACACTGGACCAGCTCTATACCCTTCATAGGGTGCTCGAGGGTTCATGGGAGTTTGCCCAACCAGTCCACATGTGCTTTGTGGATCTGGAGAAGGCATTCGACCGTGTCCCCCATAGTATTCTGTGGGGGGTGCTTTGGGAGTATGGGGTTCGGGGCTCTTTGCTAAGGGCTGTCCGGTCCCTGTATGAACGGAGCAGGAGTCTGGTTCGCATTGCCGGCAGTAAGTCAGACCTGTTCCCAGTGCATGTTGGACTCCGGCAGGGCTGCCCTTTGTCACCGGTTCTGTTCATAATTTTTATGGACAGAATTTCTAGGCGCAGCCAGGGGCCAGAAGGAATCCTGTTTGGGAATCACAGGATTTCATCTCTGCTTTTTGCGGATGATGTTGTCCTGTTGGCTTCTTCAAACCAGGACCTTCAGCATGCACTGGGGCGGTTTGCAGTCGAGTGTGAAGCGGCTGGGATGAGAATCAGCACCTCCAAGTCCGAGGCCATGGTTCTCGACCGGAAAAGGGTGGCTTGCCCTCTCCAGGTTGGTGGAGAAGTTCTGCCTCAAGTGGAGGAGTTTAAGTATCTCGGGATCTTGTTCACGAGTGAGGGAAGGATGGAGCGTGAGATCGACAGGCGGATCGGTGCAGCCTCCGCAGTGATGCGGTCGCTTTACCGGTCCGTTGTGGTGAAGAAGGAGCTGAGCCAAAAGGCGAAGCTCTCAATTTACCGGTCGATCTACGTTCCGACTCTCACCTATGGTCATGAGCTTTGGGTAATGACCGAAAGGACAAGATCGCGGATACAAGCGGCCGAAATGAGTTTCCTTCGCAGGGTGGCTGGGCGCTCCCTTAGAGATAGGGTGAGAAGCACAGTCACTCGGGAGGAGCTCGGAGTAGAGCCGCTGCTGCTCCACATCGAGAGGAATCAGCTGAGGTGGCTCGGGCATCTTTTTCGGATGCCTCCTGGACGCCTCCCTGGGGAGGTGTTCCAGGCATGTCCCCCCGGGAGGAGGCCCCGGGGAAGACCCAGGACACGCTGGAGGGACTATGTCTCTCGGCTGGCCTGGGAACGCCTCGGTGTTCTTCCCGAGGAGCTGGCCGAGGTGTCTGGGGAAAGGGAAGTTTGGGCTTCCCTGCTTAGACTGCTGCCTCCGCGACCCGGTCCCGGATAAAGCGGAAGAAGACGAGACGAGACGAGATGTTTGGAGAAAGGAAAACACTGCATTCCAGCATAAGAACCTTATCCCAACTGTGAAACATGGTGGTGGTAGTATCATGGTTTGGGCCTGTTTTGCTGCATCTGGGCCAGGACGGCTTGCCATCATTGATGGAACAATGAATTCTGAATTATACCAGCGAATTCTAAAGGAAAATGTCAGGACATCTGTCCATGAACTGAATCTCAAGAGAAGGTGGGTCATGCAGCAAGACAACGACCCTAAGCACACAAGTTGTTCTACCAAAGAATGGTTAAAGAAGAATAAAGTTAATGTTTTGGAATGGCCAAGAAAGTCCTGACCTTAATCCAATCAAAATATTGTAGAAGGACCTGAAGCGAGCAGTTCATGTGAGGAAACCCACCAACATCCCAGAGTTGAAGCTGTTCTGTACGGAGGAATGGGCTAAAATTCCTCCAAGCCGGTGTGCAGGACTGATCAACAATTACTGCAAATGTTTAGTTGCAGTTATTGCTGCACAATGGGGTCACACCAGATACTGAATGCAAAGGTTCACATACTTTTGCCACTCACAGATATGTAATATTGGATCATTTTCCTCAATAAATAAATGACCAAGTATAATATTTTTGTCTCATTTGTTTAACTGGGTTCTCTTTATCTCCTTTTAGGACTTGTGTGAAAATCTGATGATGTTTTCAGTCATATTTATGCAGAAATATAGAACATTCTAAAGGGTTCACAAACTTTCAAGCACCACTGTAAATTAGTGGAGGAATCTTGAACAACTTGGATGGACTTTTGGAGGCCAAACACCAGAGTCTTTATAGGTGATTAAATGTGCCAGCTAAAGACCCAAGTATTAATGAGCAAACAACATTTCTGTGTAGAGTTTGCATGTTCTCACTGTGCCTTCATGGGTTTCCTCCAAGGTGATCTGATTTCCTGCCAGGGCATCTGGCTACTCTAAATTGCCCATAGGTGTGAATGTGAGTGTGAATGGGAGTTTGTCTCTGTGTTAGCCCTGTGATAGATTGGCAGCCTGCCCAGGGTGTATCCCGCCTCTCACCCAAAGTCAGCTGGAATTGGTTCCATTTTCCCCCTCGACCCTGATGGATAAGTGGGATGAATAGTTGATGATTGGATAGAGTATGAGTCTTATTTCCCCGAGGTTTCCTCTAAATGTCATCTCATTATCTCTAGCCGCTTTATCCTGTTCTACAGGGTTGCAGGCAAGCTGGAGCCTATCCCAGCTGACTACGGGCGAAAGGCGGGGTACACCCTGGACAAGTCGCCAGGTCATCACAGGGCTGACACATAGACACAGACAACCATTCACACTCACATTCACACCTACCGTACAGTCAATTTAGAGTCACCAGTTAACCTAACCTGCATGTCTTTGGACTGTGGGGGAAACTGGAGCACCCAGAGGAAACCCCATGCAGACATGAGGAGAACATGCAAACTCCACACAGAAAGACCCTCGCCGGCCACAAGGCTCGAACCCGGACCTTATTGCTATGAGGCGACAGCGTTAACCACTACACCACCGTGCCGCCCTCCTCTAAATCTATACTGCCATTTTACAACAGCCATGTTTTTGCTCCACAATAATAGGAATTAGATTCATGTTTATTCAGCTACACCTGCTCGAAGAGCTGTGATGTATGCTGGATAAAATGGACCTGTCTTTTGTTATCCATTTTAGCATGGGATCTGTAGGAGGACTTAATTGGAGGAATTTAGAGGACTCTGAAGCAACTCTCTGAACATGTATTTACCCTCCTGCTTTTAGCTACTGAAGATGCTAGAATTGTTCAAATGAGTGCTTATCAGAGGTTATCATTTCTGTTCTGTTGGTTGCCTGGTTACCTGGCGTTGGTGACCTGGTTGGTTATTAGGTAACTTGGCCAAGGGTGCCAAATCATATGGTCATCATTCATTTAAGACAGTAGCTCGATTTGGGGAGGATCAGTTTTAAGCAACAAGAAGGGCTCTGCAGTCTGATCACTGCATTCTGTGGAATGCGGTCAGAATCAGCAGAAGAAATGGAATTGCGTACAGTAGTCAATAAGGCCTGTCAGATGGTGGAATCAGATGGTGGAAGATTGTAAGCCTGAATTTAGGGATATGGTGAGACAGACATTGAGTGAAGAGGTATTAGATGATTGGACAACTATGCCAGAAGTGGTGAGGGAGACAGCTAGGAAGGTACTGGGAGTGATGTCAGGACGAAGAAAGGAAGACAAGGAGAGTTGGTAGTGGAATGAGGAAGTCCAGAAGAGTATAAGGAGGAAGAAGTTGGCAAAGCAAAACTGGGATAAAATGCGAGATCAAGAGAGCAGACAAGAATACAAGGAGATGTGAGAGAAAGCAAAGAGAGCATTGACAAAGGTGAAGGAAAAGGTGTATGATGAACGATATGAAAGGTTAGACACTAAAGCCCGGTGCACATGGGCGATTTTCCATCACTTGGTCGTGCAACTTTTTGACGCAAGTGAAAAATTGCTTCGTGTGCAGATATTTCTCATCTCATTATCTTTAGCCGCTTTTATCCTTCTACAGGGTCTCAGGCAAGCTGGAGCCTATCCCAGCTGACTACGGGTGAAAGGCGGGGTACACCCTGGACAAGTCCCCAGGTCATCACAGGGCTGACACATAGACACAGACAACCATTCACACTCACATTCACACCTACGGTCAATTTAGAGTCACCAGTTAACCTAACCTGCATGTCTTTGGACTGTGGGGGGAAACCGGAGCACCTGGAGGAAACCCACGCGGACACGGGGAGAACATGCAAACTCCGCACAGAAAGGCCCTCGCCGGCCACGGGGCTCGAACCCGGACCTTCTTGCTGTGAGGCGACAGCGCTAACCACTACACCACCATGCCGCCCGTGCAGATATTTGCAATGCCAATTTTTTTGTTGCTTGCGACATATCGCAGGTATCAAACATGCTTGATATTCTACAGAGATATCGCCGTGTGTGTCTTTGCAGTAATGAAGCGATCGCCTCCAAAGGCTAAGCCAATCCCTGCCCACAAAGTAGTCACGTGATTTCCACGTGACTTGCATCCCCCTTCCCAAATCGCCCACTGGTCACAGATAACACACACACACACACAGCTACCCAAGAGGGGAAACTTGTGTCCAAAAATCGCAATACACTTGTGATGAGAAGTCGCCTGTGTGCGCCAGGCTTAAGGCTAGAGAAAAGGACTTGTACCGATTAGCAAGACAATGAAATCAAGCTGGGAAGGACGTGCAGAAAATTAGGCTGATAAAGGATGCCGATGGAAATGTTCTGACAAGTGAAGAGTGTGTGTTGAGAAGGTAGATGAAGTACTTTGGGAAGCTGATGAATGAAGAAAGTGATAGAAAGAGAAGGTTGGCCGAGGGGGAAACAGTGAATCAGGATGTACAACAGATTAGCAAGGAGGATGTAAGGAGAGCTATGAAGAGAACCATGGAGAGTCATGGAGATGCTTAGGAGAGCTGGCAATTGGCTTTTTGACTAGATTGTTTAACAAGATTTTGGAAAGTGAGAGGATGCCTGAGGAGTGGAGAAGAATTATACTGGTACCAATATTCAAGAACAAGGGCAATGTTCAGTGCTGCAGTAACTATAGAAGCATAAAGTTGACCAGCCACAGCATGAAGTTATGGGAAAGAGTAGTGGAAGCTAGGCTAAGAGATGAGGTGGAGATGTCAGACCCGTTGCAACAAGGTAGGCAGACTTGGCAATTGCCTAGGGCCCCAGCCCTCGAAGGGCCCCCGCTGCCGAACGACTGGTTATGTATTCAATAGCAATGACAACTTTTTGAGCGCGGCAGCGCAGCGCCTAATGACACTTGTTGAAATACCCTAGTTCCAAGGGGGGCCCCCTAATGCACAACAGCGCCTCCCTACATGCTTTGGCCGAAAAGTGCAATGACAGTCTGTTGTCAACCCCATCTCTGTCCAGTCAAGTGGTTGCAGAGCTCCGCGGCAAAAAAAACCCAAAATCAAATATGAAGCGAAATTACCCCTCAGGGAGCCAGAAGAGAAAGAAGAAAAGGGAAGAGGAAGACAGAAAAAGACAAGACACTGGTAAGTGAGAATGTACACACTCATTAATACCAAGCGGGTCGACAAGCAAATTTGGTAGCTAGCTTACGTTAATGGTAGTTATCTTGTAGACAGTGTTTATAACAGTGATGTAAACGTTGTCATGCACAACAGGCTTACAAACTTGCAAGGACTGGCTAAAAATTCTAATATGTGCCACACAAATAGGTGAAAGACTGTCAACTTCTCCCAGATTAACTTATTGTGTTTATCAAAATGTCATAGTCAGAGTTAGTTTCAGCAAGCTGCATGGCTTTCATCAGAAGTAGCTAGTGTGTCATGAGCATGAATGGAGTAGGACAGGGGATGGCTCACAAGAAAGCTCTTTTTTTTACATAAATAGCCTATTTATGTAAAAAAGTGGCACTGATGTCAATTGAATGTGATGTCCGCAGGTCTTTGGACATGGAGGGTATTGTGGCTGCCTTTGCTGAAGCCAAAGCCTGCAAGCAGCAGTTTTAGACATTTTGCCCATGATTCTAGTTGTGTATTCTTAAATTTTTATGTGTTTTTCTATACCTTTTGCACTTTTCTGTGTGTGCTGGTTCTTATTAAGATTCTTATTCATGTTTGTAATCATTTAATCACCATTTGAAGTTATTTCTACTTGTGTATATACTGTAAATATTTAGTGTTGTGTTATTTGCCCATTTTATATTACTTTGTCTTATTTTCATATTTGATATATGTGTGTGTGTGTGTGTGTGTGTGTGTGTGTGTGTGTGTGTATTTTGTCTATTCTTGTGTTTAATTGAGTTTGATAATTATTTATAATAATGTAAAGAGTTCATTTATTAAGTAAAAATCGTAAGAATGATTACAATATGTGTGATGTTTATTTATTAAGTCTTCAGTGGGTAGGCGGCCATAAGGCCTTTCGTCGAGGGGGGGATAATTATGGGCCCCAGATCCCCCTTTGCCTAGGGCCCCCAAATAGCTTGAAACGAGCCTGGTGAGCAGGTTCATTCCTCACTGATATTTGAGCAGGCTCATTGATTCACATGGGGCACGAAGGCTAGCCCATATGATCCAATCCCACAGAAGGACTACTGCAGCACAAAGCGCTGAAAAAATTAATGCTGGCTAAAACAGAAAGGTGTCAGCATTAACTTTTTCAGCAGTTTGTGCTACAGTAGCTCTTCTGTGGGATTGGACCATATGGGCTAGTCTTCGTGCCTCGTGCCTCAATGAGCCTTCGACACCCATGACTCTGTCACCAGTTCACTGGTTGTCCTTCCTTGGACCACTTTTGGTAGGTACTAACCACTGCATACCAGGAACACACCACAAGATGTGCCATTTTGGAGATGCTCAGACCCAGTCATGTAGCCATCACAATTTAGCCCTTGTCAAAGTTGCTCAGATCCTCACGCTTGCCCATTTTTCCTGCTTCCAACACATCAACTTTAAGAACTGACTGTTCTCTTGCTGCCTAATATAGCCCACCCCTTGACAGGTGCCGCTGTAATGAGATAATCGATGGTATTCACTTCACCCCTCAGTGGTCATAACGTTATGGCTGATCAGTGTATATTAGATGGACAGTGGGCAGTGGCTAGACCTTGCTTGGCACCGGTCTAGAACGGAGATGTAAAGCGCCTCCTTCCCTCCACTAGCCAGGGTGGACACTTTGGGCAAGTGTTAGCACACCCTCGGCCTCCCTTGGCCAGGGATATGGCCTGGGTCACTTCAGCCCTCTCAACAGTTCTGTCTGGTCAACCTGGCAGCAGTTCTGGCAACATGGCAGTCCTGTCAGTCAACCCAGTGGCAGTTCTGGCTCAAGATCCCAATGACAGAGCAGGCAGTAGATAGGCAGCAACTGTGCTGGGTGCAATGGCGGATGAGGGCTGCAGCAAATGGTGACTCCCAATCGTCTTGGTTCTCCTTGCCACTGGATACGAGCCCCCATTTTGCAAAGTATGTGTGGTGGCTGTTGTGCAGCAGTTGGAGACAAAGTGAGAGAGGTGAGTTTGAGATGGTTTGGGCACGTACATAGGAGAGATCCAGGGTATATTGGGAAAAGAATGCTGGAGATGGAGTTGCCAGGTAGAAGGAAATGAGGAAGACCAAAGATGAGATTTATGGATGTGGTGAAGGAGGACATGAGGATGGTTGGTGCGATAGAAAAAGATATGGAGGACAGGAGGAGGTAGAGGGACATTATCCGCTGTGGTGACCCCTAACAGGAACAGCCAAAAGAAGCAGAAGAAGTCTACAAGGCCTGTCATGGCCAGTGCATCCTGACCTAGTTGAGTAGCACGGTAAATTCTTTTTGTGATTGGTGCCATTTCTAAGAGCACACTGGGTGTTATGACCTGCATGTTGGAATGAATGAAGTCCAATCCAGGCTACAGTGATATAGAGGATGGTTATTATGACCTATTTGGAGTCTTCTACTGTAGAGATACTTGCTATTCGAGGTGGTAGAGGCTAATTCAGATTCAATTCCGGATGCTGCTGAAGCCATCATAGTTCAATTATTGGTTCATTGTCAGACTAGAAATGGATGAGGAGTAGGAGGGAGAATCAGCTCTCAGGCTATAAGGAGGGTTGAAGAGTGTGAGCCTCTGCATTGGCATCACTGTGCAGGCAGTGCAGGGGACGCTTGAACTGGAGACTGCTATTAATGCACAATGCTGGTGTTTGCCCTTGGCTTCCAGGGAGCTTAGACACTGGCTGAACAAAAGAATATCTCGTTCAGTCACTCAGTTGCTCGCTTGCTAGCTATATGTGTCTTCCTCACACAACAGATGCCATGCTTTTATCAAGTTCTTGATTACATGCCATAGTGAAATGGATATGAACCTAATAGATACAGTTTGCAAATAATATAAATGACAGCTATCAAATTATCAAATATGCACATACACCATTTCTTGGCAGTGGACAAAGTTGTAATGTTTGAATCAATAAATGGGAAATTTAGCAAACAGGAACAAAACTCTTTGAATTAATCTGTGGTTATTTGTAAGAGCAGGAAGTGATCAGTCAAGAGCGAATATGAGGAGATTGTTATACATGCTGTGAATGATACATTAGTCTATCCACATTCGCTGGATGTTAGCAATCGCTCACTCTGACTACTCTACTACTAGGAGATCAGTTCATATACCATGAGTAGAGAAAAACAAAATGGCGGAGTGTTTTGCTGAACCAACTGAGGACAAAATAAAAACTCTACTCAAAAACAAAACCCCAAAAAATAAAAAAGGCAACAAAATATGGAATGAAAGTATTTGATGGTAAGAATGTATCTTTTTTTCAATTTATTTTTCAAGAATTATTAGCAATTATGAGCAATTTTTGCACTGTCATTTCACCGGTTTGTTTACATTCTAAGCGGAAATGATGTCAGATGTTTTGTATAAAGTTTTAATTTATCGAATTTGCAAAATAATAAAAATGCTCTGTTTCTCAAAAGCCACTGAATGTGGATATAATAAAACAGTTATTCCACCCAATCTTGTCATACATGGCTTACAGCCGACTCGGCTATCAGCTCATGTACGACTCGATTTCGTGGAATAACTGTTAATTATTTTTTTTCACGGTCCGGTTTCCATTAAATCCTGTGCTCTGATTGGCTGGCGAGCGGGTCCGTATCCTACGATACGGACCCCGGTTATGGACCTCTGGTGACTCGCTCATTCACAACAACAACGACAAACATAATAGCATTTTTTGTCAACATTTATCTTTTTTTAATAAGATTTATTTATAAGATTATCAAAAATCTTATAAATTTTTGCCAGCATTTCTCAGGAGAATAGCATTAATTTTACAGCATGGATAACGATAACGACAGTGTTCACAGCGAAAGCGAGTTTTACTACCCTGAGGAAGAAATAAAATAAAACATTTCAGGAGAAAGCTAAAAACCTGTAACTGTTGCTAACGCCGAGCTAAAACATGGCTGAATCCTGAATGACTCAATGGTCCAGAGAAGACGTCTGCACTTCTGGATCATGTTTAGATACGGCTTCTTCTTTGAACTATAGAGTTTTAGCTGGCAATGGCGGATGGCACGGTGAATTGTGTTCACAGATTATGTTCTCTGGAAATATTCCTGAGCCCATTTTGTGATTTACAATACAGAAGCATGCCTGTATGTGATGCAGTGCCGTCTAAGGGCCCGAAGATCACGGGCACCCAGTATGGTTTTCCGGCCTTGACCCTTACGCACAGAGATTCTTCCAGATTCTCTGAATCTTTTGACGATGATATGCACTGTAGATGATGATATGTTCAAACTCTTTGCAATTTTACACTGTCGAACTCTTTCTGATATTGCTCCACTATTTGTCGGTGCAGAATTAGAGGGATTGGTGATCCTCTTCCCATCTTTACTTCTGAGAGCCGCTGCCACTCCAAGATGCTCTTTTTATACCCAGTCATGTTAATGACCTATTGCCAATTGACCTAATGAGTTGCAATTTGGTCCTCCAGCTGTTCCTTTTTTGTACCTTTAACTTTTCCAGCCTCTTATTGCCCCTGTCCCAACTTTTTTGAGATGTGTTGCTGTCATGAAATTTCAAATGAGCCAATATTTGGCATGAAATTTCAAAATGTCTCACTTTCAACATTTGATATGTTATCTATGTTCTATTGTGAATACAATGTCAGTTTTCATTCTGTTTTTATTTACAATTTGTACTTTGTCCCAACTTTTTTGGAATTGGGGTTGTATGTCATTCAACAGTACATCAGTAAATAACATCAAGACAAAACGGGAAGAAGAACGAGGGACAAACATATCCGATGTTGCGCGGAGCAGAGCTCTGAACAGGGTTAATTGAACCTCTTCTTGTGCACATCTAAATTTGATTCAGTTTAAAGTCCTTCACCGTATTCACAGTAGTAGATTAAATTGGCCAACTAATGTAGATGAAACATGTGATCGCTGTAGAATCGCCAAGGCGGTATTATGTTGTAGATGAAGGGAGTTCTGAACATCAGTATTTAAGATTTTCAGTGAGGCCTTTGATTGATTTATATAACCCCAATTCCAAAAAAGTTGGGACAAAGTACAAATTGTAAATAAAAACGGAATGCAATAATGTGGAAGTTTCAAAATTCCATATTTTATTCAGAATAGAACATAGATGACATATCAAATGTTTAAACTGAGAAAATGTATAATTTAAAGAGAAAAATTAGGTGATTTTAAATTTCATGACAACAAAACATCTCAAAAAAGTTGGGACAAGGCGATGTTTACCACTGTGAGACATCCCCTTTTCTCTTTACAACAGTCTGTAAACGTCTGGGGACTGAGGAGACAAGTTGCTCAAGTTTAGGGATAGGAATGTTAACCCATTCTTGTCTAATGTAGGATTCTAGTTGCTCAACTGTCTTAGGTCTTTTTTGTCGTATCTTCCATTTTATGATGCGCCAAATGTTTTCTATTGGTGAAAGATCTGGACTGCAGGCTGGCCAGTTCAGTACCCGGACCCTTCTTCTACGCAGCCATGATGCTGTAATTGATGCAGTATGTGGTTTGGCATTGTCATGTTGGAAAATGCAAGGTCTTCCCTGAAAGAGACGCCGTCTGGATGGGAGCATATGTTGCTCTAGAACCTGGATATACCTTTCAGCATTGATGGTATCTTTCCAGATGTGTAAGCTGCCCTTGCCACTCGCACTAATGCAACCCCATATCATCAGAGATGCAGGCTTCTGAACTGAGCGCTGATAACAACTTGGGTCGTCCTTCTCCTCTTTAGTCCGAATGACACGGCGTCCCTGATTTCCATAAAGAACTTCAAAGTTTGATTCGTCTGACCACAGAACAGTTTTCCACTTTGCCACAGTCCATTTTAAATGAGCCTTGGCCCAGAGAAGACGTCTGCGCTTCTGGATCATGTTTAGATACGGCTTCTTCTTTGAACTATAGAGTTTTAGCTGGCAACGGCGGATGGCACGGTGAATTGTGTTCACAGATTATGTTCTCTGGAAATATTCCTGAGCCCATTTTGTGATTTACAATACAGAAGCGTGCCTGTATGTGATGCAGTACCGTCTAAGGGCCTGAAGATCACGGGCACCCAGTATGGTTTTCCGGCCTTGACCCTTACGCACAGAGATTCTTCCAGATTCTCTGAATCTTTTGACGATGATATGCCCTGTAGATGATGATATGTTCAAACTCTTTGCAATTTTACACTGTCGAACTCCTTTCTGATATTGCTCCACTATTTGTCGGCGCAGAATTAGGGGGATTGGTGATCCTCTTCCCATCTTTACTTCTGAGAGCCGCTGCCACTCCAAGATGCTCTTTTTGTCCCCAGTCATGTTAATGACCTATTGCCAATTGACCTAATGAGTTGCAATTTGGTCCTCCAGCTGTTCCTTTTTTGTACCTTTAACTTTTCCAGCCTCTTATTGCCCCTGTCCCAACTTTTTTGAGATGTGTTGCTGTCATGAAATTTCAAATGAGCCAATATTTGGCATGAAATTTCAAAATGTCTCACTTTCGACATTTGATATGTTGCCTATGTTCTATTGTGAATACAATATCAGTTTTTGAGATTTGTAAATTTTTGCATTCCGTTTTTATTGACAATTTGTACTTTGTCCCAACTTTTTTGGAATCGGGGTTGTAGTTGCAACCCAGAATCCAGCCCTACAACAGCCATACTTAGGGTTCAAGTGGACGGTATTCAGTTGACTAGCAACAAGGAAAATGTTGTTGCCTTTGCAACCTTTAAAGTGCATATCATGGGTAAATTCAGAAGCAAGATCAATGTAATTCTCCTATTTTATATTAAACTTTGGTCAAATATCTGTCACATTTTGCATTTTCTGCAATTTTTTTACCTTGCACAATACCAGAAAAATTCAGTTGAAATCAAGCCATTTGAGGCGAATTGGTCCGCCTCTGAAAAAACTTGCCATTTGGATTTCCCGGGAAACGTTGATTTCCGTGATGTCACGTGCGGGACGCCTCCCTCTGAATCCTACGTCAGCGCTGGTTTGTTTATGAGAAAACGACCTGGTGGTTTTATGCAAATTCTTTCAACGTTATCACGTAATTATTAAAATGGTTAACAGATGTATTGTAGGAGGGTGTAGCAACACCAATCTTGATGGGATTAGTACTCATCGTTTCCCAAAAGACCGGACAATGAGAGAGAAATGGGAGCGCTTGGTCTACACAGGCTGTGCACTGAAACTGTGCAAGCTCACGCAGCCTGCTGGCGCTTCCGCAGGTAACGTCACGAATCTGGCTCCAGACTCCCTTGGGATTTTTCCAGACGCGTTTTATTTTATTTTTTTCTGCTGTAGACAGATGGCCTTGTGCAAAATTACCCTTCTGGATGAGTGTGTAAAGGGACATACTTTCATATTTTAAAAAAATGAAATTGGTCCAGAATATGCACTTTAATAGCTCAACAGAGAATACTTATGGAAATCATCAACCTCACCAAAAACATCTGTAGGGCTTTCTGATGTAATGACGTTTTTAAAAATTGAGAAAAAAAAACCCAAGTACTTTCTTAGAGGATCAACAAAAAAAGTTCTACAAAGTTTGTGACCCTTTACTTGCTTACTTCGACAGACTTGAAACCCTCATCACTCAATAACAGACAAGCAGAAGCGTAAAGCACAAACACCTCAACAGATGGATCTTCCCCCCTCCTCCCCTCCCCCATTATTGTTTTTTCCTCGACACAAGGAGCTCTTTGGACGGGACGGGGTTTAAAGAATGACTGTTTGTCATAACGTTAATGTTATTACATTTTTATACATTGTAGCTCATTTGAAAACAATAAAAATACATTTTTAAAGAAAAGATCATTCCAGCTGAGATGACACAGAGATAACGGAGTAATTGTGGAGTCCATGTTTACTCTTCATAACAACTATTTTTGCATTTAATAGTCTGTTAGGAGTGAAAATTATTCATTTTGAGGGATGCAAAATATGGTATATAGAGCGACGGCTACAATTATGGACAGTCCATAATTAGCGACACCTTTTCAGATTTACCAATAAAAAAACACTTTTACAAAGGTGAGTTTCAGTTACAACAGTTAATATTGGTTAATTAATCAACCGGAAGACCCGCCTTGCTGTTTGATCTTGTCGTCTGATGATACAGCTTGTTACCGGAGATGGAATTTTTTTTTTTAGCACGATCAGCAATTTGAGGAAAACCCAGACATTATCATCGCAGGGAAGCATGGTGGAAAGATCATGGACATGTTTTTACTCATCAAATTCACCGATATTTCATGATCTCCTTGGCAAAACCTACTTTGTTTCTTACTCTTTCATTTGACAGTCGCCATTTTGTATCTAAACGCGCATTTGAGAAGTCATGTGAGGTGTCAATAATAGTGATCACTTTCACCGGTATCCACCATTATCGACACCCTGTGGAATTAAGTGACATTTACAACTGTTATGGATCGATCTTTGTGTAACATTGTTGAAGTAGATGAAGTACTTAAAAAAATAAAAGTGCTGTGATTTATATATTTTTTCCTGATCCATAACAGAATGGAATGTTTATAGAGTATTTGTAATCTGATTGCAATAAATGGAATTAGACCAGGCTTAAACTCCTAGCATATAAAAAATTACGTGCTTGAAATATTCAGATTTTTCAATTCCATTCAGAATTTTTTTTTGCAGTTTGTTGTAAATATCTACCACATATTACATCATTAGACATTTTATATTTTTAGATGTGAATTTAAAATCTAAAAAAAATCACTTGTTTGAAAATACTGAAGTTTCACCAGTCTGAATCTAATTGCAACAAATTAGAGCATTGTTTGAATTATTGGTAAACTACAAAACTAGAAATTAATACAAACAGCAACAAATGATTAACAATTGTGATCTATGGAAATACTTAGAAAGTGGGTAGAAAATGGAACAAAAACATTTTCTGACAGGTTAAACATTATCAGTTCATTTGTTAACAAACATTATAATTACTTCCTCATTTATGTAAACACCAACATCCATATATTTATATAAAAGATATTTTGTACTAAAGTCGATGTAAAACAAATCTCATCTCATTATCTCTAGCCGCTTTATCCTGTTCTACAGGGTCGCAGGCAAGCTGGAGCCTATCCCAGCTGACTACGGGCAAAAGGCGGGGTACACCCTGGACAAGTCACCAGGCCATTAAAGTGCATATTCTGGACCAATTTCGGTTTTTTTTAAATATGAAAGTATGTCCCTTTACACACTCATCCAGAAGGGTAATTTTGCACAAGGCCATCTGTCTACAGCAGAAAAAAATAAAATAACAAAATGCATCTGGAAAAATCCCAAGGGAGTCTGGAGCCAGATTCATGACGTTACCTGCGGAAGCGCCAGCAGGCTGCGCGAGCTTTGCACGGTTTCAGTGCACAGCCTGTGTAGACCAAGCGCTCCCATTTCTCTCTCATTGTCCGGTCTTTTGGAAAACGATGAGTACTAATCCCATCAAGATTGGTGTTGCTACACCCTCCTACGATACATCTGTTAACCGTTTTAATAATTACGTGATAACGTTGAAGATATTTGCAGAAAACCACCAGGTCGTTTTCTCATAAACAAACCAGCGCTGATGTAGGATTCAGAGGGAGGCGTCCCGCACGCAACGTCATGAAAATCAATGTTTGCCGGGAAATCTAAATGCCAAGTTTTTTTCAGAGGCGGACCAATTCGCCTCAAATGGCTTGATTTCAACTGAATTTTTCTGGTATTGCACAAGGTAAAAAAAAAATTGCAGAAAATGCAAAATGTGACAGATATTTGACCAAAGTTTAATATAAAATAGGAGAATTACATTGATCTTGCTCCTGAATTTACCTGTGATATGCCCTTTAATACCACATACCGATTATTCATCTCATCTCATTATCTCTAGCCGCTTTATCCTGTTCTACAGGGTCGCAGGCAAGCTGGAGCCTATCCCAGCTGACTACGGGCGAAAGGTGGGGTACACCCTGGACAGGTCATTACAGGGCTGACACATAGATACAGACAACCATTCACACTCACACCTACGATCAATTTAGAGTCACCAGTTAACCTAACCTGCATGTCTTTGGACTGTGGGGGAAACCGGAGCACCGGGAGGAAACCCACGGGGAGAACATGCAAACTCCGCACAGAAAGGCCCTCGCCGGCCACGGGGCTCAAACCCGGACCTTCTTGCTGTGAGGCGACAGCGCTAACCACTACACCACCGTGCCACCACATACCGATTATTATTATTTTTTAAATAAATAATCTGAATGTTGATAATTGTGGACAGAGATGTCGATAACTGTGGAAAAAGTGTCAATAATTGTGGAATGGTGTCACGTGATCTGATACACTTAGTAATCAGGAATCATCTCATCTCATCATCTCTAGCCGCTTTATCCTGTTCTACAGGGTCGCAGGCAAGCTGGAGCCTATCCCAGCTGACTACGGGCGAAAGGCGGGGTACACCCTGGACAAGTCGCCAGGTCATCACAGGGCTGACACATAGACAACCATTCACACTCACATTCACACCTACGGTCAATTTAGAGTCACCAGTTAACCTAACCTGCATGTCTTTGGACTGTGGGGGAAACCGGAGCACCCGGAGGAAACCCATGCGGACACGGGGAGAACATGCAAACTCCACACAGAGAGGCCCTCGCCGGCCCCGGGGCTCGAACCCAGGACCTTCTTGCTGTGAGGCGACAGCGCTAACCACTACACCACCGTGCCACCTAGGGTTGGGCAGTATTACGGTAAGAAGGTATCCCGAGGTATCCAAAAGTACCAACGGTATCGGTCTCATTACCGTCATTTTAAAAAAATATATAATATCTAAATAAATATGGAGTACATGAGGTCATAATATAAAATAATAAATTGAAGATCATCCTGAATAACTGTGTGATCGTATTTTCACTAATTCTATCAATTTCCTAAAGAAGTTCTCATCGCGTGCAGGGTTGTTTATGTCGTTACCATGGCAACCCTGCGTGACATTTGGAGTCTGACAGAAAGCTTCGCAAGAGCCTGAGCCCGGGGGTGTCATGGCTCAGATGGCTAAGGCACCGTACCATAAATCCGGGGACCCCGGTTCAATTCCGACCCGAGGTTATTTCCCGATCCCGTCTCTCTCTCCCCCGCTCATTTCCTGTCTCTCTATACTGTCCTATCTAAAAGAGACTGAGACCGTGGTTGAAAGATGGCAAGTCAAGATAACGAGTTAGTGGCAAAAAAAAAATACAACATTGGCAGTGTGGCAGTATTTTGGTTTCAAACCAAACGAAAAATCTAATATGTCCCCTAAGGCACACCATAGCCTGGGGTACTCCACTTCCACGAGATCTCTCCAATGAGTTGTGTTTTGAGTAGGTTACATGAGTAACAGCAAGGTAAAATAATATAACGTATGACATTTGGGATGTGGGTAATAAACGTTTGAAATGTCATCTACTGAAGAAACGGAAGAAAACATCGTAGCGTAAACTGTTCGGTTTCTGGTGGGAATTAGCAATGCGCTTGCTATCTTTGTTGGGTGTGTTAAACCGTATGGATTTAAGTGGAATAATTGTAAGGAGTTATGTGATCAAGACAACGTTTTAAGCAAGGTAAGGCCATTTGATTATTAATTTCCCCGCCATGGCATGACGTGGGCCCATATGATTTTGCCTTGTGCAGCTATCACGCATTTGAATTAGGTTCGCCTCATTTGCGCTGAAGAATATGGTTTATCGCGCAGTCTAAACGGACTTGGGTGTTGGTTGATTCTTTTTCTTTTTTTTATTTCCCATGCTTGAAAGGGTATGATCCTGCTCATCGTGTACTTTTTTTTTGATGGAGTAGGTGAAATAGTGCTGCAAATGGCGTTTCAACGCAGACGTGTGTAAACGACAGTTGAATGCTATTTTCAAGATGAAGGAAGAGTTGCGTGATGCTTTGAAATATCTCTTAATCCATTCATCAATGCACAAAATTCGCTTTGCTGCTTAATCCATACCACAATGCACACAATTCGCTATGCTGCTTTTAAATAGTACACTTGAGGCATAGGTGCACGTTACACAGTAGGCCGAAACAAATTTTTTTTTTTTCTCGGTAATACCGTATACCCCGGGAAAACACAGAGACGGTTTAAAGGTATCAAAATTTGGATACCGCCCAACCCTAGTGCCACCACATACCGATTATTATTTTTTTAAAAATAAATAATCTGAATGTTGATAATTGTGGACAGAGATGTCGATAACTGTGGAAAAAGTGTCAATAATTGTGGAACGGTGTCACGTGATCTGATACACTTAGTAATCAGGAATCAACTCTTTTTTTTTCCAGTGTTAGTTTGAGTACTTATTCATGCACAATTTACGTACTGTAAGTCTTTTCTACTTTTGCAATGGCCAAAAGATCGTTAAGATGTCGATAATTGTAGCCGCCGCTCTGTATTTAAATATATATATATATATATATATATATATATATATATATATATATATAAGTTTCATTGCCACAGAGGACCAAAATGGGTCCTGGTTCGGGGTCCAGATCCTGAACATCTCAAACATACCGTACAGGTTAGTGTCTGGACCAAACCACGTGATACACACGTGACCCGTTGTCTCCCAGATGGGACTGACTGGCTGACTGACTCTCTCTCTCTCGTGTGTGTGTGAGAAAGAGAGAGAGAGAGAGAGAAAAAGAGAGAGAAAGAGTGAATATTCTCCATAACCATAATCATGTGACTTATTCGACCGTGTCACATATTTCAATCTCATTATAGAAGATTTTCATCACCACGAGTCTGTTATCATTTGTCTATTCTTAGGTTCCTATTAATATCAGATATCGCACGTGCTCCTGCCTGGTCCCCACCTTTATAGGCTCCAGCTCAAATTGCTTCCTCGGTTCTCGCATAGTGCACTGCACAGAGTGTAAAATCCATTATTTCCTCGCCTACGTAGCGCGCTTTTTATAGGGACTGATGTGTTTGAGAATGAGACACGGTCCTCTGAGCTGCTGCTCCCGCGCAGGCGCAGTGCTCGCTACCGCAGCCAGGGGGCGTGAACATGGCGTCCTGAGCAGAGCAGAGCAGAGCAGCAGCAGCGAGCACACAGCCGGAGAGAGAGCGCATCATTTCACTGGACTTTCACATCCACAAGGAGAGAGGGAGACGCCGCGGGAGAGCGCTGCTTCAGCCAGACACACACAATCACAAGCACCACCAGTGTGTGTATGCTTTCCAGAAAAGGATAACGGGTTAAAGAGCAGCGCTCCACGTCGGGGTTTGTTTATTTGTTTAGCGGTTGTTGTTGTTGTTTCTTCCCTCCGGAGAATTCAATTTTCATGCGGTTGCGGTGACGCGAGACAGCAGGTGAGAGCCGAGGCAGGCGGCCGCTCCCTCCATCCTTATTGTCGGGATTTGGGCTGGAAATGGCGAGCGAGAAGCCGCTCACGGCGGAGCGAGAAGCCGCAGGCGGCGGGGACGCCATGGTGTCCGGCTCGGGATCAGTAGTGCTGCCGGCTGGCGTCATCAACCCCGCGGTTCCGATCCGCAACATCCGCATGAAGTTCGCCGTGTTGATCGGCCTCATCCAGGTCGGAGAAGTCAGCAACCGGGACATCGTCGAGACCGTGCTCAATCTGGTGAGTGAGTGGAGGAGTAAGCTTCATTTCATCATCAATGGCTCTCAGATCTCCATCTCCATCTCCTCCTTCATCTCCATCACAGTCTGGGTTCTGTTCCCCGCGCTGTGGCCTCAGTGCTGCTGCTGCTGCTGGATGATGATGATGATGTCATTTAGAGTAGAGTAGAGCAGAGCATCTAAAATCAGGTCCAACAAAGATCTAAACTCAAAGCTCTGTCCAAACCTGTCAGTATCAATCCCCTTCGAGAAGATCCTCAGGGCCTCACTGCCTTTTGTTGACAGCATGAGCGAATCAAGATCGCAGCCACCTTCTTCTTCTTCTTCTTCTCATCATCATTCATACTCTTATTATTATGGCACTGTAATTGGATCAGGTTGCTCATTTCATTCCCAGATTGTTATAACATTGTGTGTGTGTGTGTGTGTGTGTGATGCACTGGCTGGTAACAATGACTTGCCAGATCTCTCCTGTCTGCGTGTGCTTTTGTTTCAGTGCTGAAACAGAGCTGGTTTAGGTATATAGGTGGGTGATGTACTGATGGGATATTGTGGATCGGGACAGCCGGTACGAATTCATTCATTCATATTCAGGACGCGTGAAAGCGCCTGCCTTGGTGCTGCTGCTGCTTTTTTTTTTTTATTTTATTTTATTTTCACGCAGGGATCTCTGGTACATCCACTGGAACTGGTTAGAGAAAGCAACTGGAGCTTGTCAGGAGCCTGGCCGCACAGCCCGGGTTAAAGTGTGCGCACTTGTTACGAAACGGCCCATAAGGCGCATTAAGCGTTAACGTCGGGTTTGCGAATGCATGATCGTGCAAGCTCGATGTGAGCGAAACTACAGGAAGAGGCCTGTTGTGTTCCAGGGGAAGCGTGTTCTATGAAGCGACACGGTCACGTGCAGAAATAAGGGCAAGTCAGGCTTTAATTGATGACGTCACGTGTTCAATCATCTAAGGAAGAGATGAATCCGAATCGAGCAGATCTCATAAACGTGGCCTGTGTAATTCTTTTGTAGATGCTGCAGCGCTCTCAGTGCGCATGAATCCACCAGGACAGTATGTGGAAGCAGGTGGAGGAAAGAGGAGGAGGAGGTTGCTGCAGTGGCGTTGCGCTCGGAAACCTGGCCTGAAACGGATGGGGCTGAGGAGGAAGAGAAGAACGGGGATGATTGGGAGTACCGATGCGTAACGCAGGGGTTTAAGAAAGAGGTGGAGAAATGTCAGGAAGGCAGGACTGAGTCCTTGTAGGTGGGCTAGACCTCATGCATTATGCAGCGTCGGCTGAAACCGCAGCTCGTAGTCCATCGATTGATCCAAACTGCCATTTCGAGGAGCAGATGCGGCGATAGGCTAATTAATAGCCATCTCTGCAGAGGCTTAACCACAGGAGCTCATGCCATTCTTGCACAGAACAAGTGCCTGCATTGTACATTAGCGAACATTATAGCATGAGTTCACACACACGTCATGCGAGTCTGTGTCAACACGCAGCAGCTTCGGTCAGTTCTAGGCTTTTCTGAGAGCAAAGCCGACTTTGTGTCCCACATCGTCGTCCTTTTATGTCCTCCAGGCCGATGGGAGGCTGAACGGGACACATCTTGTCCTGATGTGGAACACAGAATTCTAGTAACGTCCTCAACCGCAGCATGGGGGTGGGAATCCTTCTTTAGCTCGCGGCAAGACAAGTGACTCAACTTGAAGTGAGGGATGAGCTTATTAAGAGGAAGGTATCGAAGAACATATGGTGCGAGTCCGTGTGAGCCAATTGAAACAGCGGTAGTTTGAAGTCTTTCTTCAGATTTAGGTCGGTGTGCCAGGAATGATGTTCCCTGAGCTCAAAAGTTGATTTGATTTGACATTTCTATCATGTTTCACATAACGTTATGAAAAAAAAAAAGTTTTCCTAAAATCTAATGAAATCCGCTTCAGACAGGATCAAATTTCTGGATGTGCGCGGAGGATGGCTGTGATCGTTCCAGTAGATATGATGACGGGATGAGTCATTTCTGTATAAATCATGATGATGAGATGGGGACGTCTTCACAACACATGCAAATTCCATGCATACAAGCTGATTTGATTTGATTTATTTGTTTTAATTTAGTCACAGCCAATTCCCAATCACCAGACATCTTACCACTATCGCACAACAGCTCCCAGTCAGGGAGGGCGAAGTCGAACACGTGCTTTCTCCGAGGCACGTGATGCCAGCCGACTGCTTCTTTTTGGAACTGCAGTGTCAGGGGGCGGAGCAACACACTTGGAGGGAAGCTGAGACTTTCCACCCACTTCCGTGTTTCTGACCCTTTTGGCTTTTATTACGTGCACTTGTAAGATGCACGGCCGTGCAAGTTAGTCCTTATCGTTAGCAGGTCACGTGATTATAACACGTATACTGTAATCATGTAGGCTTCCTGTACCAGGAACCCAACAATTAGCCTAAAAGTGTCACTTTTTCAAAATCGTGTACATTTTCTTGTTCTGCTTTTTACGCCCAGCCAGGACCCGGTTTCCGAGAAACGGGGAAAAAGCTCTTCCTGGTGTGTCTTTTATCCTGAAGAAAAAGTGCAAACCCTTTCTCCACAGGATATAATGGAATCTTTAGCATTACGCCAGTTCATTCGGTGTGTATATTACCTGGGGATCTCGTATAGAAGGTAAAATACGGCTTTCCAGACACGTGCACATGAAGGCTGAAAAAAAAAAAGACTGACGTGACGGATTTGCACGCAGCTAAATGTCTTCATTTCTGGCTTTCCGTGTGGTCAAGTGAGCTCTGGCCTGACGCTGTTCGGGTGACCCCCAGTGGAGCTGACATGGTTGCGATTGTAATCTCGGCAGCGGAGTCCCACTGTTCACACTCGGATGAACTCCGTCTGAAACGCTTGGGTCAGAACTTTCATTTTTTATTCTTAAATGTGTCACACGTTGTGCCTGAAACACTACTAGGTGAAGGTCAGTTTATTATTTGGACACACAAATGAACGTCGTAGTTAAAAGGGCATTTTGTGTTTGTGTCTATTGCCGGATGAAAAACAAAACGTTCTGCTGAGGTTGTAAAAATGCCTCCTAGTTATAAGATATTAGCCACATTAGCATTTCACTACACTGACTAACAAGCAGGCTTGTAGTACTCGAGTCCAGGATTCTTGACTTGACTTGAGCACTGATGACTCGGACTCGTAAACTGGACACGAGGACTCGAATTTTTTCTTTATTTTTTTGTAACGTTCCATAATAATTTGGCATAAGATGTTTTATCTACATTAATTTTAATGCTAATTTTGTGCAAGAGAATGCTATGTTCAGGAACAAGCTAACGTTAATGGCGCTAAAATGCCTGGAGAGAAGCCCCTAGGATTGTCCGCTTTGCTTATACGGACTCCTCGTGCAGTGGGAAAAAATGCACTGCTATGTGCTCCATATGTAGAAGAACTATTGAGGAGACGACGGGGACAACCTTGAACTTCACTCGCCATTTGGCAAGACTCCACCCAGAGAAGGAAGTGACACGCTGTGTTCATTGCTCTGTTGATAGCGCTTGCTGAGCGATGAACTAGCTAGTGTTAACCCTCTGTCATGTTATTTACCCTGTTGATAGTGGGCGGGGCTTGCTGAATGATGAACAAGCTTTTTATCTGTAGCCTGTTAACTAAAACAGGGCAGTCGAGCAGGAACGTTAGTCCAACACAGTAGCAGAGACGCTTTCATATAAAGGCAGCAACAGCCACAGTCAAATGGTGCGGTTGGAGTCTTGTTCTCGCACTTGAACACTGGGGACTCGAGACTGGACTCGGACTTGAGGTTTAGTGACTCGACTACAACACTGCTAACAAGCGTCCTGATGATGGATGGATGGTGTGTTTATGGCTGAACTAAATACTTAATCTCCCATGGTGGACGTATCATCTGCATTTACACCGTACAGAGTGTTAAAGGTATTTATTTTTTTCGCGGTCCAAATCCTGCGCTCTGATTGGCTGGCGAGCGGGTCCGTATCTTACAGTACGGACCCCGGTTACGGACCTCTGGCGACTCGCTCGTTCACAACAACAACAAACATAGTAGCATTTTTTGTCAACATTTATCTTTTTTTATAAGATTTATTTATAAGATTATCAAAAATCTTGTACATTTTTGCCAGCATTTCTCAGGAGAATAGCATTAATTTTACAGCATGGATAGCGATAACGACAGTGTTCACAGCGAAAGCGAAGAAATAAAATAAAACATTTCAGGAGAAAGCTAAAACCTGTAATTTGCTAACACCGAGCAAAAACATGGCTGAATCCTGAATGACTCCTATTTGTATAAATAGGGGACTACATAGGTGGCAAAATGTATTTTTTTTTTTTTTCCTGCCATGGAAGTGCACTTGTATACCGAGGAGGAAGCCATTTGCATTACAGCCGTGAATGAGGATTCAAAATGGCATTAATTTTACAGCATGGATAGTGATAACGACAGTGTTCACAGTGAAAGCGAGTTTTACTACCCTGAGGAAGAAGAAATAAAATAAAACATTTCATGAGAAAGCGAAAAACCTCTAACTTGCTAACGCCGAGCAAAAACATGGCTGAATCCTGAATGACTCCTATAGGCAGCAAAATGTAGTTTTTGTTTTTTTTTTTTCCTGCCATGGAAGTGCACTTGTATACCGAGTAGAAAGCAATTTGCATTACAGCTGTGAATGAGGATTCAAAATGGCGGCGCGGTTCGCCTTGGCTCGGTTTTCCCTTTCGGGCGCTCTCGTTTTCTGTTAGAATTTGGTAAAGAAAAAAATAAATATATTATTTACCAGCTTAAGGTCGATCCGTATGGTGAAATACCGTGACCTCGGCCTTGAATACTGACCTCGGCCCAGAGGGCCTCGGTCAGTACTTTCAAGACCTCAGTCACGGTATTTCACGATACGGACCTCCCAGCTGGTAAATAATATATGCATCTTGCAGTACCAGTTAATACTTTGGACACAACTACAACCCCGATTCCAAAAAAGTTGGGACAAAGTACAAATTGTAAATAAAAATGGAATGCAATGATGTGGACGTTTCAAAATTCCATATTTTATTCAGAATAGAACATAGATGACATATCAAATGTTTAAACTGAGAAAATGTATCATTTAAAGAGAAAAATTAGGTGATTTTAAATTTCATAACACATCTCAAAAAAAGTTGGGACAAGGCCATGTTTACCACTGTGAGACATCCCCTTTTCTCTTTACAACAGTCTGTAAACGTCTGGGGACTGAGGAGACAAGTTGCTCAAGTTTAGGGATAGGAATGTTAACCCATTCTTGTCTAATGTAGGATTCTAGTTGCTCAACTGTCTTAGGTCTTTTTTGTCGTATCTTCCGTTTTATGATGCACCAAATGTTTTCTGTGGGTGAAAGATCTGGACTGCAGGCTGGCCAGTTCAGTACCCGGACCCTTCTTCTACGCAGCCATGATGCTGTAATTGATGCAGTATGTGGTTTGGCATTGTCATGTTGGAAAATGCAAGGTCTTCCCTGAAAGAGACGTCGTCTGGATGGGAGCATATGTTGCTCTAGAACCTGGATATACCTTTCAGCGTTGATGGTGTCTTTCCAGATGTGTAAGCTGCCCATGCCACACGCACTAATGCAACCCCATACCATCAGAGATGCAGGCTTCTGAACTGAGCGCTGATAACAACTTGGGTCATCCTTCTCCTCTTTAGTCCGAATGACACGGCGTCCCTGATTTCCATAAAGAACTTCAAATTTTGATTCGTCTGACCACAGAACAGTTTTCCACTTTGCCACAGTCCATTTTAAATGAGCCTTGGTCCAGAGAAGACATCTGCGCTTCTGGATCGTGTTTAGATACGGCTTCTTCTTTGAACTATAGAGTTTTAGCTGGCAACGGCGGATGGCACGGTGAATTGTGTTCACAGATAACATTCTCTGGAAATATTCCTGAGCCCATTTTGTGATTTCCAATACAGAAGCATGCCTGTATGTGATGCAGTGCCGTCTAAGGGCCCGAAGATCACGGGTACCCAGTATGGTTTTCCGGCCTTGACCTTTACGCACAGAGATTCTTCCAGATTCTCTGAATCTTTTGATGATATTATGCACTGTAGATGATATGTTCAAACTCTTTTCAATTCTACACTGTCAAACTCCTTTCTGATATTGCTCCCCTATTTGTCGGCGCAGAATTAGGGGGATTGGTGATCCTCTTCCCATCTTTACTTCTGAGAGCCGCTGCCACTCCAAGATGCTCTTTTTATACCCAGTCATGTTAATGACCTATTGCCAGTTGACCTAATGAGTTGCAATTTGGTCCTCCAGCTGTTCCTTTTTTGTTCCTTTAACTTTTCCAGCCTCTTATTGCTCCTGTCCCAACTTTTTTGAGATGTGTTGCTGTCATGAAATTTCAAATGAGCCAATATTTGGCATGAAATTTCAAAATGTCTCACTTTCAACATTTGATATGTTGTCTATGTTCTATTGTGAATACAATATCAGTTTTTGAGATTTGTAAATTATTGCATTCCGTTTTTATTTACAATTTGTTCTTTGTCCCAACTTTTTTGGAATCGGGGTTGTACGCATTCATAGGATTTTTTGTATTTTGACTGTTTTCTTCATTGGAGAACAACACTGTTAATCATCAAAACTACCCGTTTGAGACCATTAAACAGTAAATAATACAAATAAAGTAAATAGCCCTGTTCCATAACTGTAGTAATCCGTATTGAGTCAAGAACCGAACAGCTAAGCAAAGAGAAACGAGATCCGTCATTACTTTAAGATATGAAGTGTCTTTAATAAAAAAATAAAGAAAGAAAGAAAGAAAATCCACTGAATTAGAAACCGAGTCCTGTCTGGTACGGTATGTGTATAAACTGACAAGTTGCTTGGAATAAAGCGGTGCTGCAGCAGATGTTCCCTTACACTGCAAAGAAGACAGCAGGACTTTTTTTTTTTGGTGAAGTGTAAGAACTCGTCTTCGATGAGCGTACTGTATGTCCGAACCCGTGTTTGTGGCCCTGTGGAAAATTGCCTACATTAGATTCATAGATTTCATCAACCCAAAGATGATGAAGCACCTCGTTTTTGTGGCCACGTAACACACAATTCTTCCTCACAGAAATCGGTTTGTTTAGTCAATAAGGTCAGCTTATAAGCACGTGCCTTTAGACATTTTACTGCAATTGATGAAGCAGTAAGACCTTTTGAGAATGCAGCAGATCGAAACAGCATCGACGTGCCCAAAAATAAAATGGCCATGACTAATAGTGTAAGAAACACTTGCCACATGCTAGAAAAGGATTCTAAAGTGTTGGTGTGTTTTTGTAGTCGTTGCCTTTGAATACTCCCTTCTCTCTCTCTCTTTCTCTCTCTCTCTCACACACACACACACACACACACAGAGCTACCATGGGCTTGATGTGTAGAACTCTCCTGCCATTACCAGTGCATCATTGTTGCCATGGAAATGGAGTCATGGGACCTCAGCACTGGCTTCCCACCTTACCAACTGTTGTCATCTGGTTTTTTTTTTTTTTTCTCTCCCCCAGCAGCATCAGCATAGCCAACTGTGATTTTAATCCACAGTATAATCTTTTTGCTCGCCATCATTTTAATGATGCATATAACAGGACAAAGGATAAAGCAGTTGGGGTTTTTTTTGGTCAAATGATGCTTGAATAACCCACGGCTCTGTGGTTCACCAGGGACACCTCGTGTGTCCATCTCTCTCTCATGACTGACTGGATGCGATGGTGTCTCCAAAACAGCGCCACATTAGTTCCATCCCTTGCTTTTGCGAAATTGCCAAGGTCAGGAGTAGAAGCTCAAGATCACGCAGTCAGCACAACCCAGCCTCAGACAGCAGACAAACGCAGCCCAGAGACAGTCCTACACTGTGTAGAACAGCACCGAGCAAGCCAACACGGCCCAGAGCAGCTAATCAGCAGCACTTTCTGCCAATCGTCACTATTTCACTCTGCCTTCATCGTCAGCAAATCACAACCAGCACATCTGCGCCGTACACTAGTGCAGGATGGAGACTGCAGCTCGGAACATGTGACGTGTACAGGGCCAAACGTATGAATAGATTAGATTAGAAATTTGTCTTTATTGTGTATATAGTGTGTATCTTGTTTACTGCAGTGTCGCACTGTTCTTGGTGGCCAACGGTTTTATTGAAATGGAAACTTTCCACTCATCATACGCAGTCATAGTTTGCACATAAGGCCAGCCTTAAAAAATTTTGTTGGCGGTAACCTGTGTGTGTGTGTGTAATATATAGTGCTCAACGTAAATAAGTGCACCCCCTTTGAAAAGTAACATTTGAAACAATCTCTCAATGAACACAAACAATTTCCAAAATGTTGACAAGACAAAGTTTAATATAACATCTGTTTAACTTATAATGGGAAAGTAAGGGTAATAATATAAACTTAGATTACACATTTTTCAGTTTTACTCAAATTAGGGTGGTGCAAAAATGCGTACACCCCACAACAAAAACTACTACATCTAGTACTTTGTATGGCCTCCATGATTTTTAATGACCGCACCAAGTCTTCTAGGCATGGAACGAACAAGTTGGCGACATTTTGCAACATCAATCTTTTTCCGTCCTTCAACAACGACCTCTTTTAGTGACTGGATGCTGGATGGAGAGTGATGCTAAGTGAAGAGCAATATTTAATAGTGTGTGTGACAGTAAAGAGAGAAATTTTGAAGAACCTTTTCTGCATGGCATTATTTTCTCTCAGGTTAAGAATTTTCACATTTGCATTTGCCTAGTTCGTGGGTATGTAACGATTCACCCAGTTCATTCAGTTCAATGGGCCAGCCATGGCCTAAAGGTTAGAGAAAGCATCCTTGGGGTTCAAAGGGTTGCCAGTTCGATTCCCAGGACCAGCGGAAAAATCCATGGCTGGAGTGCCATTGAGCAAAGCACCTAACCCCCGACTGCTCCCCAGGCACTGTGTGTGTGTGTTGTTTGTACGTCACTCTGGATAAGTGTACAGTAAATGCCTGTAATGATATTTAAACACAAAAAAGAATTACATTTTTATTACCAAAAAAAGCAACATTTATTTTCCTATTCCTTTATCAATTCAAATGTTCCTTTTGGTAAATAAACCTAACCCCCCCCCCCCCCCCCCCCCCCCCCCCCCCCCCATCAACAATATTATTTCCCCACATTTGTAAAGGTAAGAGTAAAATAAAATAGACTAACGATATTCCTTTTTATTAAAAATGTAATAACAAGTAGGTCTTTTCTTAATAACCGTTTATGTGCATCTATACTACTTCCATTTGCTTCTCCTTTATCTTTCGGCCGTCTGTAAAACTACAGCTCAGATTTCTTGTGAAATCTATTTGAACAGTCGACATTAACGGTAGTCCGACTGTCCGGACAAGTCAAATCAGCATCTTCCTGTTTGACGGGACAAGTTGAATATTTGTTGAAATTCACAATTTTTATAGTAATTATTCAAGAGGGCGGCACGGTGGTGTAGTGGTTAGCGCTGTCGCCTCACAGCAAGAAGGTCTGGGTTCGAGCCCCGTGGCCGGCGAGGGCCTTTCTGTGTGGAGTTTGCATGTTCTCCCCGTGTCCGCGTGGGTTTCCTCCGGGTGCTCCGGTTTCCCCCCACAGTCCAAAGACATGCAGGTTAGGTTAACTGGTGACTCTAAATTGACCGTAGGTGTGAATGTGAGTGTGAATGGTTGTCTGTGTCTGTGTGTCAGCCCTGTGATGACCTGGCGACTTGTCCAGGGTGTACCCGGCCGTTTGCCCGTAGTCAGCTGGGATAGGCTCCAGCTTGCCTGTGACCCTGTAGAAGGATAAAGCGGCTAGAGATAATGAGATGAGATTATTCAAGAGCTACATCAATAAAGTTCCAACAAAACTAGTTCAATCCCCTCAGCGATCCAGCCGTGTTATTGTTTATGAAATCCCGGGGAAGCCGAGTACAGCAGGTGCATGTGTAGTAAAAAAAAAAATAAAAATAAGCACGTGTTTGTTTGTTTGTTTTATTAGGATCCCCATTAGCTGCAGCAACACTGCAGCTATTCTTCCTGGGGTCCAACACATAGTATACAATACGTTACAACAGAAAATTAAAAACAGACCAATAAAGGTACCATAATAGAAAAAGAAATGAAACTAACAAAATTATACTACAAAATATACTTTTAATTACTGATAATATATTCAATACAATGCATATCCAGACATTCTACAACTAGCATCAAAGTATTCTCTATTTATTACTTACTAGTTATTATTCCTTGCTCATCTCATCTCATCTCATCTCATTATCTCTAGCCGCTTTATCCTGTTCTACAGGGTAGCAGGCAAGCTGGAGCCTATCCCAGCTGACTACGGGCGAAAGGCGGGGTACACCCTGGACAAGTCGCCAGGTCATCACAGGGCTGACACATAGACACAGACAACCATTCACACTCACATTCACACCTACGGTCAATTTAGAGTCACCAGTTAACCTAACCTGCATGTCTTTGGACTGTGGGGGAAACCGGAGCACCCGGAGGAAACCCACGCGGACACGAGGAGAACATGCAAACTCCGCACAGAAAGGCCCTCGCCGGCCACGGGGCTCGAACCCAGGACCTTCTTGCTGTGAGGCGACAGCGCTAACCACTACGCCACCGTGCCGCCATTCTATAGTCTATATTTATTTAATAATTCAAATAGTTTTATATGTATCCATTTAAGAAATGTTTCTTCACTAACAATGTGAAATCTTTTTTCCTAATAGTTTGCCCAAAGTGTTTGGGGAGTAAGTTCCAGGCATACATGGCTCTGTACATCACCGTTCTTTTACTGTAGTTTGTTTTTATTTTTGGCAGTGAAAAATGTCCTCTTGCCACATGTCTTGTAGTGTAGTTATGATTGTCTGAACTATAATATAGTTTCCTGTGTAGAACTTGTGGGATTTTGGATGTGGATGCATTTCTTAGAAATATTAATAACGAATAAAATAGTCTGTCCCTCACCATTAACCAGCTGAGATTTTTATGCATTTTAAATACATTTGTTCTGAAATCGTAACCAAGGACAATGCGTGCTGCTCTGTTTTGCACTTTTTTGAAGTTTATTAACCATGTCTGCTGTGGCGTTTGACCAGACCACTGGGCAATAGTCAAGATTTGACAAAATTAAAGCTTCTATTACCCGTTTAGTTGATTTTGGAGACAGACATGCCTTGCATCTTCTAATAAGTCAAGTTTATTTGTATAGCACTTTTAACAATAAACATTGTCGCAAAGCAGCTTTACAGAATTTGAACGACTTAAAACATGAGCTAATTTTATCCCTAATCTATCCCCAATGAGCAAGCCTTGTGGCTCCGGTGGATAAGGCGCCATACCATAAATCCGGGGACCTGGGTTCAATTCCAGCCCAAGGTCATTTCCCTCTCCATCTCTCTCTCCTGCTCATTTCCTGTCTCTACACTGTCCTATACAATAAAGCTTAAAAAAGCCCCCCCAAAATAAATAATAAATTTAAAAAAAAAAAATGGCGGTGCTGACACTTCACATTTTGAAGTCTCGCACAAGTCTCGTGAAGGTCGTGTGGATAAGCGACGCCTGCCGTGGACCAAACGAACTAAATTCAACATGGATAAAAAAAACGAATAGGCTGATAAGTATAATATTTAGTTGCCAATACGAGTCATGATATGAGGTTACGAAAACCGAAAACGTAATTGAATAACACGTTAATTAAGAAATAAAGCAAGTTTAAAAACGACTTCAGTTCCCCTTTAAAATTTGAGTTTTATTGAAAAATTATAACTCATTAAAGCATAATGATTATCATAACTAGACCTGCTTTTTGATAAACATTTTTTGTCAAACACTTTCCTTTTGTTGAACTAGTAAATACACAGTAATGAGAAGGCTATGGTCAGGATGAGTGAAAAATCTTACTGCTTGTCCGACCGGACGAGTGGGTTAAAAAGTAATGTCGAGCCATGTGATTGCATAATAACTCTTTCCCATTTTAGATCCTTTTTTGTGTGTTTTCACAGCGTTAGAACCTACTCATCTACAGGGTGGAGTGATGTGGTGCAACTTTACATGAAGGCCGCTCCAGCGCCGTACTTATTATGGTCCTTTAACAGCATGTGCTGAAATGTTTCGTTTCTCTTTTACGACAGCAATTTGCCAACATAGTTATGTTTAATGGTGTGGAAAGTCTGAAAATCAAGGTAGTTCTTGTTATTTAGTCTCTTGTATTTCTTTCTTCTGAAGTAAATAAAACATGCAGCTTCTTACAAAGAGCTGACGCTGGAGACTCCATTAAAAAAAAGTGTGTGTATATATAAATATAAATAAAACACCTTCCTACAGAAAAGATGCATTAGCTAAAAGATGATGAGCCTTTTTTTCCCCAAGATTAGGTCTCGAAAGGTTAGGTGGGTTTGACATTTTGAATAATTCCCACCTATATTCAAGAAGCTCCACCTCCAGGATCTGTAGTGGCTTGTATGGGGTCTTTCAGTGACGTCACGGGTTTTTGTTTATCACGTAGCGCCCGCCGTATTGCCGGACAAACAAAGAAACAGCCACGACAGTTAATAATGAAAATCGAGATGACTGCAGTCGGTACAATCTCTCTGAAATGATAAATTTATTTTCTACCAGTAGATTCCGTTACATCCAAAAGCTGAAACATGCAGGCATCACAGATCCATGCAAGTTACCCACAAATGTATCTATTTATTCTGCACACTGTGCTCTCTCTCTCTCTCTCTCTCTCTCTCTCTCTCTCTGTGTCCGTGTGTTCACTGCTTCACGTGGGTTAAATGCAGAGGATGAGTTTCGCTGTGCTTGAGTGTACGTGTGACAAAAATAAAGGCTTTTTCTTCTTAATTTACCCACAAATGTATTTATTCCACTTGAAAAGTGTTCGACAAACTAGCTACTGGATTTGGGACACTGACATCCTGAATTATTTAGTATTTGGGACTTCTAAATACACCAGAGATGCTAAAGGCATACGAAAGTACAGACGCCGACCAATATTTCGAGGCAGGTTTAGTTCTGGAAAGTTATGGGAAATTCCTGATAAAGAAAAATACCTTCTGGCAAAGGTAAGCCCATAAACAAGCCAGGGCCTAGGTCTAGCATATTTTATGGCGTTTCGCCGAGTCTACATTATCAGTATATAAACACACTGCTAGTCTCACCAAGCATTAGATCTAATAAAATATATCGCATCCAAAGCCCACATCCAGATATACATTTTAATGTTGCACAGAGCTGTTGCACAGAGCTTTCACACTAACCTGATATAAACTGTTCTCCACACACACAGGAATGATTTTTTCTTCCTGTTTAACTGCAGCTCGCCATTTTTCTCATCTTTCTGGGTTCACTGGGAAGTGGTGAAAAGTTAAACCAGGCTTATTGCCACGTCTGTTATTACATCCAAAAGCACTACAGGTCTCTGGCTTTGTTCTTTCAGATGTAACTTCTGCAAGTTATTCTGGAGAGGTTTACTGAATTTGGCTTACAATCACTCGTGTACACTTGTGCCAGTCGATGGCAAACACAAAGCTCGCCAGGCAATATGGCCGCGTAAACAAATCCGCAGTTATGATGACATCACGTGAATGTCCTCCATAGCATCTGTAAAATGACTGACGACACAAACGGGTATTCCAGCCTGGAAGTCAGTTTTCCAAGCAGGTTTTGTTTTTCTGTTGACTTTTGTTGTGACTCTAGCATAGACCAAGCTCTGTCTGAAACCGCTACTCGATCCTGATAGATGTACATTTTATGTGTTTAATGGGTGTGGCCTCATTGCTTTACCCTAAAATATTCCCTTCTGTTGTTGAATTAGGCTTTCAGTCTGGTAAAGCTGCAATATAATCAATTAAGTCCAGCCCTAAACAAGCAGATAAGCTGGCAGATTGATTCATCACAAGTACCTAGATGTGTCTGTGGCGATTGAAAATGAGAACAAAGCCCAAGTGATCTTTGCTTCCAGTTAAATCTGTGTACATCTTAAGACCAGAAGAACACAGCATTTGCACAGCCACTCTGTGATGCTTTTTGTTTTATATAGGACATGAAATGTGCAGGCTAATATTCTGTGCTTTTCCTGCACTGCTGTCATAAATCTAACACGCAAATAATCTGTATCGATTGTCAGAACGTTATAAAGCTGCATCACCACTGTATATGATCACGTAAAGTCCGCTAAGCTTTTAAAGCAGTGGCTCGGCGATTTCATTAAGCTGAGACACTTCATTACAGATGAGCCATTAAGAGACAGATTGTCGTGTCTTCCTTTATTATTATTGACCAGACACCTTCCTTCATTAGCGGGCAACAGGCGGATGATCCATGCCTCTGCGCTCCATCTTATTCAGGAGGAAATGCGTTGAGCAAACGAAATGTATTTTGCAGTAAATCATTTTTGAAACAGTTGTCATTGGTGGCTTTTTGCAAGGTTCGTTCCTCTGAAATGGAGCAGATCAGACCTCGGAGACTTTACACTTCCACGTTAAATGATTGACAGTAATACTGAGAAGCTCTTGATATCAAGTCACACTTTTATGCTAGTTTTTTTTCTGGCGCCTGCATACCTTTTATACATATGGAGGATAAAAAGCAAGAGCTACTCAATGACATCATTGTTGAAACATCTCTGTCTGGCAGGTTTCCATGTCTTGGTAAAATGTTACAAGATTATATTTCAACTATTCTTGGACATAGTCCTGTGCAAAAGTCTTGGGGGCATGTTAAGAAATGCTGTAGACCAAAAGTGGCTTAAAAATAATAGTAAGTCATAATAAATGAATCACAGTCACTATTTGGTGTGAGACGGCCCTTTGCTTTAAAAAAAAACAGTATTGGGTACAATGAGTGCAGTTTTATAAGGAAATGAGCTGTAGGTTTTACTGAGCGTCTTACAGAACCAGCCACAGTTCTTCTGGACACTTTGTCACACTCGCTTCTTAATTTTGCCGCGAAACCCGGTAGCCTTCATTATGTTTTCTTTTTTTAATCTGAAAAGTGGTCTCTTTTAAATAATATTGGCTGGCTTTGAGTGGTCTATCAGATTTTTTCCATTCAGCTAGCATGATATAGAACAAGTCGAGGATGAGTAGCTGAATTAAATATATCTGATATACCACAAAAAAGCCATTATAATATTATTATTATTATTATTATTATTATTGTACATGCACATTCAATGGAACAATTATAGATTTTACAAAAAGTTAAGAAAAGGGTGGTAACATGGCAATATTGAATGCTGATTCTGATCGAATGTAATTCAATGTTCTGTCAATCCAATGTACAAAGTCAAAGTTCTAACAATAAAAATGGTACAAGTCCAAAAATCCTGAACAACAGTCCAACTTGTATCCAGGTTGACAGTTCAAGTTCAAAGTTATTTTTGGTCGTAGTTAATTGTTACATTGCAGTTGTTCCAAGCAAAAGGGCTTTGCTGAGTGAAGTCCTCTTGTAAAAGTCTCTGTCACTTTTCCTCACCTCCAAGTAGAACTTTGACAATATTTCCACTATTGCACTCTCTTCCAGTTTTTCGATGTCCATTGGTATGTTTTTCTCTTGTAAATATGCGTGAAGAATATCCAGTGAAGTTTTGGTAGCCTTTCGGGTGTTCAGTGCATCTTTCTTTTTAAATCTTCCGCTTTTAATGAAGCAAACCTCGACCCCATGTTTGTGTACAAACTGTCAGTTACTCACTAGTGCAGAAGTTTGACGTCTCTGATGTGTCTCTCTTCCAGTTTTTCGATGTCCTTTGGTACGTTTTTCTCTTGTAAATATGCATCAAGAATATCTAATTAAGTTTTGGTAGCCTTTCTGGTGTTCAGCATGTCTTTAGTTTGTTTTCAGTTTATTTATTTATTGATTGCTTAATTATAGCACTAGATTAGCCTTGTCTTCTCTCTTTCCCAACTGACAAAGAACAATTGTGCGCATGCGCAGCAGAAAAGTTTGGTCATTGGATCTTCACATGAGCTCCGATGTGTGATGTCATGTTGTCTTGACAATGTGCAATATTGTAACAATATTGCACACTCATTCTCTTTTGGGGAGAGTGGCGTAATACATGGAGGATAAGCGATATGATAACAATATTGCATGCTATCAGTAAACCTGCTAGAAGGGAATAGAATACATGTTTTTATTCCATCGTAAAAGCGGCCCGTATGTGTAATAATATGTAATATGCGGCTCAGAGACAAATAATTTTTTTCCTGTAACGTTTAATTTTGTGCTGGAAAACGAACGTTTGGAACGCTAAAATGTTTTTGTACTTACTCGATAATGTAGAAGTCTCTCATCTCATTATCTCTAGCCGCTTTATCCTGTTCTACAGGGTCGCAGGCAAGCTGGAGCCAGCTGACTACGGGCGAAAAGCGGGGTACACCCTGGACAAGTCGCCAGGTCATCACAGGGCTGACACATAGACACAGACAACCATTCACACTCACACTTACGGTCAATTTAGAGTCACCAGTTAACCTAACCTGCATGTCTTTGGACTGTGGGGGAAACCGGAGCACCCGGAGGAAACCCACGCAGACACGTGGAGAACATGCAAACTCCGCACAGAAAGGCCCTCGCCGGCTACGGGGCTCGAACCCGGACCTTCTTGCTGTGAGGCGACAGCGCTAACCACTACACCACCGTGCCGCCAATGTAGAAGTCATAAAATAGAAATCTATAACAAAGTTTGTATGGGAAAAAAAAAAATAGGTGGCCTAAGACTTTTGCACAAGACTGTTTGTTTCTGTACTGCAGTGTTGAGATGTTAAACATGAGCCTGAGGTGGTAGTCATTCTTTACAGGGGTCAAAAAAGTCGCTGGCCAACTGGCCCATGGTCAGCAGTGTTTTGGAAGGACTAGCAGAGGGTTTATGTTGCCAGCCCGTCTGGCCATTTAGGTTTTTGTTTATCGCATATATACATGAAGTATGTTGATTTTATTAATTTTTTTTCTTCCACATTGTGTAAGGTGGGGTGGGGGCATTCTCATTGAAATCAGTTTATATGAAGCGTACTGCATGAATCAGTTTTGACGTTAACTATGGAACTAGAATTGATTCAGTGCTTCTTTTGAATTAGGCCTGCTAGTAAACATGAATAGCTGTGTAAGCCCTTATGTAGGCTATATCAGTTTTCCCAAATATCAAAAAAATATACTGGTAAAAAAAGATTTAATAAGAACGCACATGTATTTGGACTCGCATCTCGATTGTCTTCAAAATCCATCAGCTTTTCTTTTTCCAGAATATTTGTACACCTGCATACAGGTGATGCATGTCAGGATTTGGAGTTAATCACTGAATCACGCTACAGGCTGATGCCCGATACGTCTGATTAATTTTTCACTGCTGGTTTGACTCGCATCAAGCATTTGTGAGAAATGTGTGAGAAACAAGCCCACACGCACTGCATGCTCCTTTTATTATAAAACAAAAGTGGTCTGTTTCACTAATGACAGAGTAACAGTGAGTGTACTGGCTCTTATTCAGGACTGTATGCTTGTCTTTTGTGAAAAATCTCCCAAGAAACATTCATACGGATTGACAGTAATCATCAGAATAATGCAAATGTTTAAACCACATAAAACATTTTGGATTTGCTTTGATTCACCCAGCCCGTGAATGAATCATCAGTTGATCGTGGCTAGTAGGCATGATGGGTCAGTGCTATATTTTGCACACCTAGCTTAGATTATCGTGATGGCGAGACAGTGATGTCACTCACTGGACTGTGCAGTGTAAAATGGTCCATGAGCGCATCATGCAGGAGATTTCCAGCTCATCTGCAAACCGCCGGTGTGGCTGCATGGCTTCATTCCAGTCAAACAGGAGTCAGACTGCATAGATGATCAATTGGTTATACACTCACTGGCCACTTTAATAGGAACTTGTTCTTGATTCTAACATTCCTGTTCTTGGCTGCAGGACTGGAGCCCATGTGCTCTTCTGCTGTTGCATCCTGAGATGCTTTTCTGCTCACCATGGTTATAAAGAGTTGTTACAATATCCTTCCTAGCAGCTCAAACCAATCTGGCCATTTTCCTCTGAATTGTCTGTCATCAACAAGGTGTTTGTTTCCACCCATAGAACTGTCGCTCACTCAATGTTTTTTGTTTTTCACACCATTCTGTGTAAACTCTAGAGGTGTGTGTGTGTAATACTCAGACCATCTGACTCAAACCAACACTCATGCCACAGTGGAAGTCACACTTTGAGATCAGAATTTTTCCCATTCTGATCTCAAAGTTTGAACATTGTGAGCAGTAACTGAAGCGCTTGATTTGGATCTGCACGATTTTACGCATTGTGGCGCTGTCAAGGGATCGGCTGATGAGATAACTGTATAGAACAGTGGGTGGATGGTGTTCCTAATAAAGTGGCCCATGAGGGTATTGACTTGGCTGGAATGAAACCCTGCAGCCAAACTGGCTCTTTGTGAAGAGGACTAAAGAGAACCTGATGTAGCATGTCGTGTGTGTATGTGTGATGTGGATATGGACATTTGGCGTGAAACGGACATAAAGAAGTTCAAGTGGGGAAAAATGAATAGATTATATATAATATTAGATTAGATTATATAAAACTTTATTGATCCCTTTGGGCGGGTTCCCTCAGGGAAATTAAGATTCCAGCAGCATCATTACAGACAAACAGAGAAAAGAAATAGAGAAAACTTCTAGATAAAATAAATTAAGTATTTACATATACAAATCTAAAAAGAATAAGATATGGGGGGGGGGGGGGGGGGGCGGCAGGAGAGATATTGCACTTTATATTGTATACATTACATTGCACATTGTCCGGTATTGCTTCTTGTTAGGCTAGGCTACTGCTCCTTCCCATCCTCTGTCCTCCTGTTACCCCCCCCCAGAGGAGTTGTACAGTCTGATGGCGTGAGGGACAAAGGAATTTTTAAGTCTGTTCGTCCTGCACTTGGGAAGGAGCATTCTGTCACTGAACAGAATCCTCTGGTTGCTGATGACGGTGTGCAGAGGGTGACTGGCATCGTCTATGATGTTCAATAGTTTGTCCCAGTGGTTACGTTAGACTTTTTCATTGTCCGTCATTTTGACGGACAGGGTCGTAAAAATTCCTGTGTAACGTGCGCCTATGCCTCAAGTGTACTATTTAAAAGCAGCATAGCGAATTGTGTGCATTGTGGTATGGATTAAGCAGCAAAGCGAATTTTGTGCATTGGTGAATGGATTAAGAGATATTTCAAAGCATCACGCAACTCTTCCTTCATCTTGAAAATAGCATTCAACTGTCGTTTACACATGTCTGCGTTGAAACGCCATTTGCAGCACTATTTCACCTACTCCATCAAAAAAAAGGACACGATGAGCAGGATCATACCCTTTCAAGCATGGGAAATAAAAAAAAGAAAAAGAATCAACCAACACCCAAGTCCGTTTAGACTGCGCGATAAACCATATTCTTCAGCGCAAATGAGGCGAACCTAATTCAAATGCGTGATAGCTGCACAAGGCAAAATCATATGGGCCCACGTCATGCCATGGCGGGGAAATTAATAATCAAATGGCCTTACCTTGCTTAAAACGTTGTCTTGATCACATAACTCCTTACAATTATTCCACTTAAATCCATACGGTTTAACACACCCAACAAAGATAGCAAGCGCATTGCTAATTCCCACCAGAAACCTAACAGTTTACGCTACGATGTTTTCTTCCGTTTCTTCAGTAGATGACATTTCAAACGTTTATTACCCACATCCCAAATGTCATACGTTATATTATTTTACCTTGTTGTTACTCATGTAACCTACTCAAAACACAACTCATTGGAGAGATCTCGTGGAAGTGGAGTACCCCAGGCTATGGTGTGCCTTAGGGGACATATTAGATTTTTCGTTTGGTTTGAAACCAAAATACTGCCACACTGCCAATGTTATATTTTTTTTTTGCCACTAACTCATTATCTTGACTTGCCATCTTTCAACCACGGTCTCAGTCTCTTTTAGATAGGACAGTATTGAGAGACGGGAAATAACCTCGGGTCGGAATCGAACCCGGGTCCCCGGATTTATGGTACGGTGCCTTAGCCATCTGAGCCATGACACCCCGGGCTCAGTCTCTTGCGAAGCTTTCTGTCAGACTCCAAATGTCACGCAGGGTTGCCATGGTAACGACAAAACAACCCTGCACGCGATGAGAACTTCTTTAGGAAATTGATAGAATTAGTGAAAATACGATCACACAGTTATTCGGGATGATCTTCAATTTATTATTTTATATTATGACCTCATGTACTCCATATTTATTTAGATATTATATATTTTTTTAAAATGACGGTAATGAGACCGATACCGTTGGTACTTTTGGATACCTCGGGATACCTTCTTACCGTAATACCGCCCAACCCTATCACAGAACAAGCTTGTATTATTTAATCATTTATTTATGATGCAAAAAGATGAACAGAGATTCTGACGTTCGGTCACTTGTGAACCCATTTTCCCTCCGCTAAAAACATTGCGGCTGTTGTGCCTTAACGGGCATATGAACAATGTTTATTTTACAACGTAGCAAGACAATTGCAGTTAAAATATGAACAGTCCACTACAACGATTTAAGTGACAATCTAATTTGACCTGTTTGCGTGAGCTCAAACCTTCCTTCTAGCCCGCATGGATTTAAATTGGGAGCTCGCTTGTGCATAATCAAAGTCGTCAATGGAGACTGCTGACGAGGCAATTGTCATTAAATTTTGCGTCTTTGCCTCGGACAGACGACTTCTCATTGACGTTTTAATTTTATTCTGAAGGCTGAACCCGCGCTCTGCTGCGACACTGCACTCTAAAAAATAATGGGGCCAGTACCGGTTCTTCAGGGCGATGCCATAGAAGAACCTTTTTCAGAGCTTCAAAGAACCCTTCATGCAACAGTTCTTTAAAGAACCATTTAAACCATTTGTTTGAGCAGTGAAGACAGTTTTGTGTAAACATAGCCTATGTGCATTGACCAGCAAATGGTAAGAGAATGCCAGGCTCTGAAGAACCATTTCCAATGTGAAGAACCTTTCGCATAATGTAATGGTTCATCACAGAGTTTTGACTCTCCATGGAACCATCCAGAGATTTGAAGAACCACTGAAGCACCTTTATTTTTTAGAGTGTGGAGACTGGAATAACCAGCGCCACTTCAGCCAAAGTTCTGAAGTCGGGAAACATTTCTCCCAGGGAAGTGATCAGAAGCCGGCAAGAGCCTCTGAAAGTTTTATTTCCTGACCCTGCTAGTACTCTCTTCATAGGGAGGAAATCCTGCAGCATGCGGTCTTTCTGCACCAGTGTTGCAGCTGCACCCCGCGTCTCGGCTCGGCGGAGCCTGGAACCTGACACGGAAGGTCTTAAATAAAACGAAGTTATGTTTAAATGTTAGTTTGTCTACCCGTGCTCTCATTAAAATGATAGTTTAGCAGATATTCGAGCAGTGATGTTCCTAAGCTTGCTGGGGAAGAATACAATAAATCGACATTTGTTTCATTTTAAAAACAAGAAAACAACTAGCCTAAATGAGCGCTATTGTACAGCCAGGGAAACGACACAAACAACCCAATGCATCTCTTTTTTTAATAGCAAAAATGACGTGTCTTCTGCAGAGAAGGGAAACATTAATACATCTCACTGTGCTAGTGGTTGGAAAAGTCAGAGCGCGGTCAGGAGCGCGATGGGGGGGACAGCCTTGCGCAGTGGCTAGTGTATACATGAGCAGCCGATGCACTGAACATCAAGACTGCCGCAACGTCGGCTCAGATTGAAAGTGACGGCAGTGAAGACTATGTCTACTGTATGTAAGAAAACTCTGCCACAACTTGCCAATAATTTCAATTGTGTGTTTCATTATGTTTTATTATTGTTATTATTAGGCTATTATTGTTATTGGTAATGGTAATGGTAAACATCCGTCAAAATGACCGACGGCCTTCAGATTTTTCTGTCATAGCTAAAAAAAAATCCGTCAATGACGGACAATTGTCGGTTAACGCGACCTATGGTTTGTCCATAGACCTCTTCTCTGCCACCGTCACCAGAGAGTCCAGCTTCATGCCGACCACAGAGCCTGCCCGCCTGATCAGTTTGTCCAGCCTGGATGTGTCCTTCTTGGATGTGCTGCCCCCTCAGCACACCACGGTGTAAAACAGGACACTGGCGACCACAGACTGATAGAACATCCACAGGAGTTTCCTGCAGATGTTAAAGGACCGCAGCCTCCTAAGGAAGTATAGCCTGCTCTGTCCCTTCCTGTATAAGTGTTTGGTGTTGCAAGTCCAGTCCAGCTTGCTATCCAGCCACAGCCCGAGGTACTTGTAGGAATCCACAGCCTCCACCTCGACTCCCTCGATCAGAATTGGTTGTGACCTTGGTCTGGACCTCCCAAAGTCAATGACCAGCTCCTTGGTCTTCGAGGTGTTGAGCTGCAGATGGTTCCTGTTGCACCACACAGCAAAGTCCCTCACCAGGCTCCTATACTCCTCCTCTCTGTCATCACTGATACACCCAACGATGGCTGTGTCATCGGCAAACTTCTGAATGTGACAAAGCTCTGAGTTGTAGCAGAAGTCCGCGGTGTACAGGGTGAAGAGAAGACGGGCCAGCATCGTGCCCTGGGGTGCTCCGGTGCTGCTAATCACAGTGTCAGACGTGATGTCCTTCAGCCTGACGTACTGCGGCCTGTCAGTGAGGTAGCTGGAGATCCAGGTGACCAGGCAGGGGTCCACTTGCATCCTGTTCAGTTTGTCCTGAAGCAATAGGGGCTGGATGGTGTTGAAGGCACTTGAAGTCCAAGAAGAGGATCCTCACTGTGCCATTTCCCTTATCCAGATGCGAGTGGGCTCAGTGTAGCAGGTAGAGGATGGCGTCTTCCACACTGACGCCTGCCCGGTACGCAAACTGCAGACAGTCCTGGGCATGTTGTACCTGGGGTCTGAGGAGGCTGAGAAAGAGTCGCTCCAATGTCGTTTTCAGATGTGAAGTGAGTGCCACCGGTCGGAAGTTGTTCAGCTCGCTGGGCCGATTCTTTTTGGGAACTGGAATGATACATGATGTCTTCCAGAGGGTGGACACTCTCCCCAGCTGTAGGCTAAGGTTGAAGATGCATTGGAGTGGTTCACCCAGTTCAGCAGCACAGGTCTTCAGTAGTCGGGGACACATCTTGTCCGGGCCTGCTGCTTTCCTGGGGTGAAGCTTATTCGGTTGACCTCTGACCTGGTCTGCAGTAATGCATGGAGGAGTCTGTGTTGAGGAGGGGGAGGACTAGGTGACTATATACAGTGGTGCTTGAAAGTTTGTGAACCCTTTATAATTTTCTATATTTCTGCATAAATATGACCTAAAACAACATCAGATTTTCACACAAGTCCTAAAAGTAGATAAAGAGAATCCAGTTAAACAAATGAGACAAAAATATTATACTTGGTCATTTATTTATTGAGGAAAATGATCCAATATTACATATCTGTGAGTGGCAAACGTATGTGAACATTTGATTTCAGTATCTGGTGTGACCCCCTTGTGCAGCAATAACTGCAACTAAACGTTTCCGGTAACTGTTGATCAGTCCTGCACACTGGCTTGGAGGAATTTTAGCCCATTCCTTCGTACAGAACAGCTTCAACCCTTGGTGGGTTTCCTCACATGAACTGCTCGCTTCAGGTCCTTCCACAACATTTGGATTGGATTAAGGTCAGGACTCTGACTTGGCCATTCCAAAACACTAACTTTTATTCTTCTTTAACCATTCTTTGGTAGAACGACTTGTGTGCTTCGGGTCGTTGTCTTGCTACATGACCCACCTTTTCTTGAGATTCAGTTCATGGACAGATGTCCTGACATTTTCCTTTAGAATTCACTGGTATAATTCAGAATTCATTGTTCCATCAATGATGGCAAGCCATCCTGGCCCAGATGCAGCAAAACAGGCCCAAACCATGATACTACCACCACCATGTTTCACAGATAGGATAAGGTTCTTATGCTGGAATGCAGTGTTTTTCCTTTCTCCAAATATAACACTTCTCATTCAAACCAGGAAGTTCTATTTTGGTCTCATCCATCCACAAAACATTTTTTTCCAATAGCCTTCTGGCTTATCCATGTGAATCTTTAGCAAACTGCAGATGAGCAGCAATGTTCTTTGTGGAAAGCAGTGGCTTTCTCCTTGCAACCCTGCCATGCACACCATTGTTGTTCAGTGTTCTCCTGATGGTGGACTCATGAACATTAACATTAGCCAATGTGAGAGAGGCCTTCAGTTGCTTAGAAGTTACCCTTTGTGACCTCGCTGACTATTACAGGTCTTGCTCTTGGAGTGATTTTTGTTGGTCGACCACTCCTGGAGAGGGTAACAATGGTCTTGAATTTCCTCCATTTGTACACAATCTGTCTGACTGTGGATTGGTGGAGTCCAAGCTCTTTAGAGATGGTTTTGTAACCTTTTCCAGCCTGATGAGCATCAACAACGCTTTTTCTGAGGTCCTCAGAAATCTCCTTTGTTCGTGCCATGATACACTTCCACAAACATGTGTTGTGAAGATCAGACTTTGATAGATCCCTGTTCTTTAAATAAAACAGGGTGCTCACTCACACCTGATTTCAATCAATGGGATGACAAACACCTGACTCTAATTTCACCTTCAAATTAACTGCTAATCCTAGAGGTTCACATACTTTTGCCACTCACAGGTATGTAATATTGGATCATTTTCCTCAATAAATAAATGACCAAGTATAATATTTTTGTCTCATTTGTTTAACTGGGTTCTCTTTATCTACTTTTAGGACTTGTGTGAAAATCTGATGTTGTTTTAGGTCATATTTATGCAGAAATATAGAAAATTCTAAAGGGTTCTCAAACTTTCAAGCACCACTATAGACTGTAAAATACATTAGAGAATATTGTCCTTCTATGCACTGTGCAACTTATGATCCAGTTGACCTTAATGCAAGCATATCGTATTTGCCTCATTTACGGCCTCAGTGTCTCATCCTTCCTCTGTGATCACCAGTTTTATTTTCACTGTTAATACGCAATTGCGGCAGAACCAAAGGGCTTTTCACACATCAGCGACGCAGACCTACGCTCCACACATCCGTTATGTTAAACACCTCGGCTGTGTGTGGGCTGGATGAATACAGCTCACTGTTGATTTTATTGACGGATTTATTCAAGGACCTGTTGGAACAAAAGTGGCTGTGGATGAAGATCTGGGCACTTATTTGCATCTCTGTATGTTGTTTTGTTTGTTGAATGACCTCATTTTGCTGCCTCATGATGGAGATGCCTGTGCATCCCAGGAGAGTGTGTTTGTCCAGGCAGTGTGACATGACGTGCTCAGGCTCGAATCATTAACCTTCTCAGTCGCACGTTGTCCTGCACGTTATGGTTTGTATCGGTTCTTTCAAGTCATTTTTAGAATGGCTCTCTTGAGCATAACTGGATATCAATTTTAAACACCGTTCTTTCACTTGCTTTATTTAACACAGACGCATATTTCCCTTGATTAAGAAAGGAAAGGAAGGGAGACACAAAACATAAATGCCAGTCTGATTAGTTAAGGAATGTCAGCGACGAAAACCTCTTCATTTAAGAGCAGGAGCTCCTGCAGCGTTCATCGAATTTACCTCAAGGCAGCCTAATTCAGGCGCTGATCTCAGAACAGCTCTACTGGGAGTAAATATTCGAGGCTTTTTTTTGAGAGAAGATAAACCCAACTTTGCTTGATCATCGCTCTCGAACGCTACATGAGTTGGATCAGGTGAATGGCCGAGAATCTATACGATGTGTCCAGCAGTGTGTTGGGTTTTCTGTGTAAGGAGTCAACATTGGATCTTAGGGTTGTAACAATCGTTTACTGCTAACAAAACTGATTTTATTTCACTTAAAGCAGTGGTAATTGAACATAAAGAAAATTAAACCAGCAAAGAGACAGATCACTTAAATAGGAAGGAGTGAAGGATAAAAAAGAAGCAGTTGCTGTTAATTTTGCTTCACTGTTGATACAAAACAAGAGAGCAGCCTGCGACGTGCTCATTCTGTAACATTAGACTTGGTACCGAGAAGCAAAACAAAACCAACAAACCAACAATAAATTATATAACGATGTTCCCTCCAAAAGATCTTGAAATTCTGAGGTGAAAATCTGGTGTGATTTGTTTAATCCAGGTCCAATATCTGCACAGCAGGCTCGTAGTACTCGAGTCCGACTCGTGACTTGACTTGGAGTTGAGTACTGAGGACTCTGATTTTTTCTTTATTTTTTTTCTAGCATGCCATAATAATTTGGCATAAGATATTTTTATCAACATTTAATTTTTATACTAATTTCGTGCAAGAGAATGCACATTCACCAGTTCATATGTCATGTTCAGGAACAAACTCATGTTAACGGTGCTAAAATGCCTGGAGAGAAGCCCTTAGGATTGTCCGCTTTGCTTATACAGACTTCTCGTGCAGTGGGAAAAAACGCACTGCTATGTGCTCCATATGTAGAAGAACTATCGAGGAGACGACGGGGACAACCTTGAACTTCAATCGTCATTTGGCAAGACTCCACCCAGAGAAGGAAGTGACACGCTATGTTTATTGCTCTGTTGATAGCGGGGCTTGCTTGCTGAGCGATGAACTAGCTAGTGTTAACCCTCTCTCATGCCCTGTTAATAGTGGGCGGGGCCTTGCTGAGCGATGAACAAGCTTTTTATCTGTAGCCTGTTAACTAAAATGGGGCAGTCGAGTAGCAACGTTCGTCCAACGCAGTAGCAGAGACGCTTTCACATAAAGGCAGCAACAGCCACCATCAAATGGTGCGGTTGGCGTCTTGTTCTCGACTCGGCTCAATAGTGGATTTGACTCGAAATTAAGACCACCTTTAGCTCTCATTATGGTGCACATTCACTGTGGAATACTTTTGACAAACTTGTGCAACATCACAATGTTTATTTCCATCCAGAGTTGTATTAATTTTTCACCGAGATCTTGTGTTGATGATGGTCAGTCGAACCACTCTGTAAAGTCTTCTTCAGCATCCCAAACTTTCTCAATGGGATTAAGGTCAGGACTCTGTGGTGCCAATTCATTTGTGAAAAATGATTCCTCGTGCTTCCTGAACCACTCTTTCACAATCTGATGCCCGTGCCACCAGGGAAAATAAACCTCCTCCGTTGATTGTGATAACATACTCATTCAGTACATTTCAGGTCGTCAGCTGACTTCATTTTATTTCCCCATAACGTTGCTGAGCCTCGACCTGACCAACTGAAGCAACCACAGATCATAACACTGCCTCCAGAGGCTTGTACAGCGGCCACTATGCATGATGGGGGGCATTGCTTCATGTGCTTCCCTTCTTACCCTGACACACCCATTGCTCAGGAATGGGGTCAGTCTGGATTTATCAAACCACACGACCTTTTTTTCATTCTTCCAGACTCCAGTCTTTATGCTCCCTAGCAAACTGGAGTCTTTTCTCCTGATTAGTCTTGCTAACAAGTGGTTTTCTTATGGCCACATAGTTGTTTGGTACCAATCCTGTGAGTTCTTATCACGCTGCGAGTGTGGAAATGCTCTTAATTTCACTATTAAACAGAGCCATGAGTTCTACTGTCGTGTGTGTGTGTAGTGGTTTTTTTTTCCCTTTAAATATATGATTTGACGTCACCAGGCACTGATGATCAGAGATCACTTAAGTCAGGATTTTTTCCAACCATATTTACTTCCATGAAGTTGATGGGTCACCACTATCGTTCCAGATTTTAATAATGCATTGAACAGCTAACCACTAATCTCCTTAGTTGTTTTCTTTGCTTGATGACGGCTAAAATTTGACCCTTCCGAAACACAGTAACCTCCTTTCCATGGCCAGAGGATATGTCTTCCGGTCACACACACACACACAAAAAAAAAAAATCCTGAAATGGATTTAATATTTTTATCACTCACTGAAGCAGTATGATTTATTTTCACTACTAATTTGATCAAATGGCTAGTTTTAGTATACGGTATAGACGGATTTCACAGCCATGACTGACTGTGGCTAGTTGGACAGCTGACTTGCTGACACTGTTGTGTTCTGTTAGTGCTGTCCTCCTGTTTCAAGCTGACCTTCTGTGCTTTAAAATACATCTGCACTCCAGTTTGCTTGCTCATACCTATTGATTTTTCTTTACACTAGTCGTTAAATGGCCTCAAACAGCCACATGCACTGTATGAGTGATTAGCAGGAAAGCTAAGGTCTGTGGGACCATAGACTCCATCTTAGCAAGACAAATTTGAATGAATGAATGAAAACCCTTTATTGTCACTAGTCAGTACCAGCGAAATTAACCATCAACCCGTTCTTACATATACACATACATACAATTGACAGAGGGGGAGTAGACAGGACAGGAAGACAGGGATGAAAAGAAAAAAATACGGAGAACATGGGAAGGGGGAGGAGAAAAAAGCAACCCCCACACTATGCTCCTGTGGGGAGTACAGTGTGGGAACATGAAAAAAAACACCTCAGCACATAAGCACAAATAACACAGTACACTTTACAACATGAAAACTCGGGACTTGAGGGGGGAGAGGGTGGGGGGGGAGGGGCAGAGGTAGAGGTAACCCAGCGCAAGCAAGCAGCCGGTTCCTGCAGCCACGACGGCGCTGGTTGCGCACCCGCTTGTCACACTGGGGGTAAAAAGCAGCGACCATGGAGAGTGGGGGAAGGAATGCAAGAGCGTCTCACTGCAGTGATCTTCAGGGGGAGGAGTTGTTCCAGCAACGGCCTTGGCCAAGGCCAGTGCTGTCTGAGGGAGCCGAAAGCAGATAAGATTGGGATTGTTTGGTCTTGGGGCGAGTAGACACATTCTTTTACACGACTACTCTGTTTGTCCATTCTGGTCTCCGAGTCGATCCATTTTCCTTTGCAAAGTCAAGCTTCTCCATGATGTTATCCATGTTGCGGTTCAAGTTCTGAATAGCCACAGTCTGAGTGCCGACAGCTCTACCCACCGCTTCAATCATGTCGGGCAGCTTTATGGGGCTTTGGACAGCTGTCACTGTTTTCTGATTTCCTTGATAAACCAGGGTAATGCCTAATCCAATCAGCAAGAGTCCTGTAATCATGGTTCCGAATAGGTAGATGTCTTCAATGTCCTCCACAGAAAGAACCGCCAGGCACATGACCCGCCACTTCTCCCACACATCCATCGTGTAGCCAGCTGCGAACGTTCTGGCAGGACCGGTTCCCCCGAACCCAGGCTTCTCATCGAAAATTGTGTCAATTGCGTGAAGAGACCAGTTTATCAATTCCATGATTTTTAGTTTGGAGAGCAGTGCGGAGAGAGTCTCTCAAAAGTATAGACAATAGACAGACGAGACAGAGAAGCAAAAGCAGGGAAGATAAGGGAGAGGAGAGGCAGAGAAATGCGACCACCTTCCGTGAGAGCACGGAGAGAAGACAGTAATATACAGTACCAGTGAAAAGTTTGGACACACCTTCTAATTCAATGGTTTTTCTTTATTTTTATTTTAATAATATGAATAAAGGCAGCTGGTGGGTTTTCAAAATAATAAATACATGCATGTATTTTTGTGATAAATACATATTATACTGGGCGGCACGGTGGTGTAGTGGTTAGCGCTGTCGCCTCACAGCAAGAAGGTCCTGGGTTCGAGCCCTGGGGCTGGCGAGGGCCTTTTTGTGCGGAGTTTGCATGTTCTCCCCGTGTCCGCGTGGGTTTCCTCCGGGTGCTCCGGTTTCCCCCACAGTCCAAAGACATGCAGTTTAGGTTAACTGGTGACTCTAAATTGACTGTGAATGTGAATGTGAGTGTGAATGGTTGTCTGTGTCTATGTGTCAGCCCTGTGATGACCTGGCGACTTGTCCAGGGTGTACCCCGCCTTTCGCCCATAGTCAGCTGGGATAGGCTCCAGCTTGCCTGCGACCCTGTAGAAGGATAAAGCGGCTAGAGATAATGAGATGAGATGAGACATATTATACTGAGCGCATTTCCCAGGTAATCCTCACGAAGGTTTCGGACAGCACTACAAAATGGTGTCCCCAACATATAGTGCCCTATATAGTGAGTAGGGAGCGATTTTGGACACAGGTAAAACTTCCGGCTTGATTACGTCAGCATTCGAAGGAGGGCGCGCGTGTCTTTTGTCAATGTTGGCAGATGTTGGTCACTTTGATTTCCGCTGTACGTTTTACTTCCATCCTACAAAGTCTCGCACAGGTCTCAGCGAATCTCGTTTATGGACTGATGTATTACATAGCATATTTCAAACACTCATAACTTGCTATAGCAGTGACAAAATAGCTATCAAAAATGCATTCCTATATTTTATAAAATGAGAAATAGAATTTTGATAATAAAAAATTTGCCTTCAGTTCTCCTTTAAGATGATGCCAATAGTGTGCAAAGCGTCATCGAGGTAAACGGTGGCTACTTTGAAAGATCTAAAATAGGAAACTTTTTTTTTTTTGCTTACCACATAATTCCATATACGGTGTCCTCCATAATTATTGGCACCTCTTATAAAGATCAGTAAAAAGGGTTAGGAAAAAAAATCCACCTTTTGGTGAAGTCACTTCATTGCCCACTGGAAAAAAAAAGAGAAAAATCCAACCTTTTAATTGAAATAAATTTATTCAGAGAAAAACAAAATCCCTTATCAAGAACTAATTATTTTCAGCAAAAAACACGTGACATTTTTAATCCCCCAGCATATAATGCGGTGGGATATATATCGCTCTGGCCATCTGTCTGTCCATCTAGAAACATTTTAGTTTCCAGAGCATAACTCAAACTTCTAGGGGAATGGATGAATGAATATATATAATTTTTATTTTTTTTAAACAAAACCAGACAGTTATGTTAAGTGACTAGAGGAGTCGTGCCTTTAGACATTTTTTGGATTTCTGTAATTTTATTTATTTATTTTTCTGTATTTCCATGGCAACCAATACAACTTAGGAAAATTTGGAGTGGGGCCTGAGGGGGATGGGATATGTCATCTCCTGATAACGCTTGTTTTTTCAGTGTGATATGAAGCTACTTCACCAAAAGGTGGATTTTTTTTCCCTTTTTCCCTAACCCTTTTTACTAATCTTTACAAAGGGGTAACTGCGAGTTAGCCTAGTGTGGTTAGTGTGTCCGCCTCTCAATTAGAAGATCGCGAGTTCAACTCACAGTTGGGTCATATCAAAGACCATCATAAAAATGGTACTTACTGCCATCTGGCAAGGCACGCTGCAATACAGATGCGAGTGGGGAGTCAAACTCTCACAGTTACTAGAGGACCAGCCCCCCACTGTAACCCTAGCTATGTAATGGGCGAGAGGCCGAGGGCTACGGAAACGGAGATCAGTGCCGCCCTATGCACCACATGGTGTGAGAAGGACTTTGATTTGATTACAAAGGGGTGCCAATAATTATGGAGGGCACCATATGTGCCATATGTTATTTCATAGTTTTGATGACTTCAGTATTGTTCTACAATGGAGAAAATAGTCAAAATGCAGAAAAAACGATGAATGAGTAGGGGTGTCCAAACTTTTGACTGGTATTGTATGCTTTAATTTGCTTTGTGATCAAGCCAAGCATAACGTTTTGTCATGTAATTAATAAGGTGATCTTCAGTTCATGTATGATGAAATCTCATTCCTTTGCCTCTGTATGGCTCCAGTGATGAGCTCGCTGATGGGTTATCTGATCCCCGAAATGGATTGCACTTTGTCATCATCTGTGGAGATTAAGAGTCAAATCCATAGCTCATTAACACTTTTAGGGCACAGGTCAATCCCCGAGAGCCTCACTAACCATCAAAAGGGAGGAATTCTCTCAACCTTACCATTTACGAACAGAAGGTTATGGCTCAGAGGTTTCTGCAGTCTGAATAATTTTGTTTAACATGGTTTTAATCAGGACAGTCAATAGAATAGTACATTCTATTGATTAAGTCTTGATATCGATTCTACTAGACCCAATTGGTCATCGTGCTCCATTTTGTTGGGTGTTCTACATGTTTTTCATTAAGGGCATCTCTGAGAGTAATCAAACTGCACCAAAGGAGTTGTGCTCCAAGCCTGATAAGGTTTTAAACCATAAGGGAAAATATGAGCTTTCTGTTCATGTTCCTCATCTAAAAAGACTTCCTGCCGTCACTGGATGAAAGCCCAGTCTCATTGAAGTGCAAGATTAGATTTTACTTTCATCATCAGGATTCGTATTTTTAAGCAACGAATCTTATCTTTCAGTCAGACAATAACCCCTTTTGGTTAAAAAAAAAAATCACAGCACTCTTATCGTGGCAGCACAGTTTTAGTTTTTGGATATACAGTAGTCCATTGAATAAAATATTAAGCATATCTGGCAAATATTGAGTTGCATGGTTTAAAAAAAAATTCTTGAACTTTCCCACCCACAGAACAGAGGTATTTTGTATCCTGTTAACAACCGGCTTTCCAGTTTTGTGAAAGTTGCTGATTCACATTGCCTTTCATTCTTGTTAAGTTACTGAGCTTTAGATTAGGAAATGAAACGTCCTCAAAGAATCACATTAATGTCCCTAATTAATTTTAGCCCATTTAAATTACAAGTCAAAAAGGTTAAATATAGGACATAATGCTGCTTTGTGGTTTTTACCCATTAACCTTTCACCATCCAAAGAACCCATTTTTAAGAGTGAAGGCTTAAAACTTAACACCAGGTCATGGGATGTTTTTCCAGTGTTCAGTTGTACAGTTATACCCCTTTCCCACCAATAGGGAATGGGTTCCCTTCTGGTTTGTGCACCATATTTTGAACCGTTCAGGGGTGGGTTTCCCATAGGCATCGTAGCACAAAGATCATCGTTAAATGGTAGAGCGAGCATCACAACGAACACTGCCTCTGTGAGTTAAGATGCTCTTAGCCTTAAGAGGCTTTTGGGAAACCCATCCCAGAGCATTTCGACCAAAAATAAATTGATTCGGAACCTGAAAAGTTGGTTCCCAGCTGGAAACAAAATATCGCTGGTTTTTCCAGCATGAACCGTGATATCAATGGGCGTGTCATTAGTTTGGAGAGGAGGCAGAGTGCAGTAATGGAGAACGCAACAGAGAAGGATACACCTTCAGGAAAAAAATGGACCAAAAACAAATATCTGCAATAATAGAACAAAAGCTCGCAGGTAATTGGTGTGCTTGGCAGTCTTGCTACTACTGTTTACTTCCATTGTGCAGCAACCTGCGTTCATGACACAGCCTTGATTACGATGTTTCTCCATGTGGGAAATAAGGAATTTTAAGCAGACTGTCACCGGACAGACGAGTCTGAAATGTTGTCTGTCCGTCCAAATTTCAGACTGTCTGAATGATGGGTCAAAGGGCCCCCGAAGCTGAAGGGCTTTAGATGCCTGGAGATGGCTTCTCAGCTATTTCCAGGCACATTTTTGTGATCTTCAAAGGCCAAATTACACTCGATTTTAGTTGCTAATTACACTACAAATTGAATATAATTTACAAGAAAATGTCAAGATTCAAGAAAACCATGCTTAAAGGAGAACTGAAGTCATTTTTAAACTTGCTTTATTTCTTAATTAACGTGCTATTCAATTAGGTGAGGAAGCCATGGCCAAATGGTTAGAGAAACAGCTTTGGGACAAAAAAAAAAGGTTGCTTGTTCAATTCCCTGAACCAGCAGGACTGGCTCAAGTGCCCTTGAGCAAGGCGCCTAACCCCCAACTGCTCTGGCAAGAGTGGTGGTGTACCTTGTGTCTGATTAGCCAGAGAAAAACTGGTGATGTGATTATCAGTTCGGGCAAGAACCCGGCCATAACGAACTAACTTATTTAGTTATGTTTTTGCTTTTAGTAACCTTATATCGTGACTCATATTGGCAACTAATTGCAATTAAATATTATACTTATCAGCCTGTTCGTTTTTTAAGCCATGTTCAATGTAGTTCGTTTGGTCCACGGCAGGCGTCGCTTATCTGCGCGATCTTCATGAGACTTGTGCGAGACTTCAAAACGTGAAGTGTCAGCCAGGTGTCAGCGCTGCCATTTTGAAAACTGTTTTCAAAATGAAATCTTGGACAAAAATGAGGAGTTAAAATGACAATTACTGCCTACTTTTTTCAAACTTTCCTGATTGCGATCAAAACAAAACTTCTGGCTTGATCACGTCAGCATTTGAAAGAGGGCGTGCGTGTCTTTTGACAATGTTGGCAGATGTCAGTCGCTTTGATTTCCGCTGTACGTTTTACTTCCGTCCTATGACGACTCGCACAGGTCTCAACGAATCTCTTTTACGGCCATTGCTTTGACATATGGACTGATATATTACATAGCATATTTCAAACACTCATAACTTGCTATACTGTAGCAGTGACAAAAAAGCTATCAGAAATGCATTCCTATATTTAATAAAATGAGAGAAATGGAATTTTGATGATAAAAAAATTTGCCTTCAGTACTCCTTTAAAGTTCTACCCAAGAAAACAGTAGCACACACGGGTCAGTTCCATGTCGAGAAAAAAGTATGGGTGGGGTAAAGGTGTTCCAGTTGGTTACAACTTACTGGTACTCAGATATAGGTACTGTAGTAACACTCATGAAACATTATGTCAACAATGACTATTTTTTATACTATGTTTATAAGAACGGGCGGCACGGTGGTGTAGTGGTTAGCGCTGTCGCCTCACAGCAAGAAGGTCCGGGTTCGAGCCCCGTGGCCAGCGAGGGCCTTTCTGTGCAGAGTTTGCATGTTCTCCCTGTGTCCGCGTGGGTTTCCTCTGGGTGCTCCGGTTTTCCCCACAGTCCAAAGACATGCAGGTTAGGTTAACTGGTGGCTCTAAATTGACCGTAGGTGTGAATGTGAGTGTAAATGGTTGTCTGTGTCTATGTGTCAGCCCTGTGATGACCTGGCGACTTGTCCAGGGTGTACCCCGCCTTTCGCCCGTAATCAGCTGGGATAGGCTCCAGCTTGCCTACGACCCTGTAGAACAGGATAAAGCAGCTACAGATAATGAGATGAGATGTTTATAAGAAGTCTACAAGAAATTTAGTAATTAACAACACAACTATTCTTACATAATAAAGTTAAAATTTTGAATACAAGATTCCAAGTAACTTTGTAACAAAATGACTTTTAAAATGACTCAAAGCAAGACAAGGTAATATCATTTGGCATTCAGACTAAAATCTGCTGGACTAGAACTTAGAAAATAGAAGAAAATAAAAACTATTAAAATATGAATCTACATCCTACAAAGCATATTACTCACTGTCATTCTCATTATGAATGAAAAATGCACATAATAATAACAATCACTGATTGGCAGTTTGGCACTTAATATTGTACTTCAAAGTTTCATGGAAACTGAACTGTTAATCAGCTCATGTCCCATTATGGTGCATGTGTTTATAACCCATTAGCTGATCTGCAGCTTGAAGAGCTCGACTCGCCCAAATTCAAAGCTTCTGGAGGAAATAAAGTTAAATCTTGATGAATCCAGTACAACTTGAAGTATAAATTTAATTTAATGAAATGAAACCGAAAGAAAATGAGTTGGACATGATCAAGGTGACAGAATCACGCTGTGAATGAAAAACCGTAAGTGAGTTTGGCACTGTGGTCAAATTCCTGCGAAATATTTTACGATTATGTGTTAATGTGAACCATACAAAAGAAAACTACAATAAAAAGACAGAATGAAATGAAGATTCACCACAGATATTTATTTTATCAAGGTATTTGATCGCCATTTCTCCAATTTTGATTAATTCAGAGTCTAATAATCCTATAATTAGATATTTCGACGTGATTATTTTTACACACGCACCTGCTGTGCTCGGCTTCCCCGGGATTTCATGAGCAATAACACGGCTGGATCACTGAGGGGATTGAGCTAGTTTTGTTGGAACTTTAGCGATGTAACTCTTGAATAATTACCATGAAAATGGTGAATTTTAACAATCCCTAAAAGATATAAAAGCATAAGGTTTCATTACAGTGGTGCTTGAAAGTTTGTGAACCCTTTAGAATTTTCTATATTTCTGCATAAATATGACCTAAAACATCATTAGATTTTCACACAAGGCCTAAAAGTAGATAAAGAGAACCCAGTTAAACAAAGAGACAAAAATATTATACTCGGTCATTTATTTATTGAGGAAAATGATCCAATATTACATATCTGTGAGTGGCAAAAGTATGTGAACCTTCGCTTCCAGTATCTGGTGTGACCCCCTTATGCAGCAATAACTGCAACTAAATGTATCCGGTAACTGTTGATCAGTCCTGCACACCGGCTTGGGGGAATTTTAGCCCATTCCTCCATACAGAACAGCTTCAACTCTGGGATGTTGGTGGGTTTCCTCACATGAACTGCTCACTTCAGGTCCTTCCACAACATTTCGATTGGACTAAGGTAGGGCTGTGCGATATGGGAAAAAATGAATATTCCGATACATTTTCTCCATTTCACGATATACGATATATATCTCGATATATTTAAATCTCCTCTAAAGGACCCCATGAAATCTAACTTTTACTCTACTGTTTTCACTACAATCCCTGCAGATTAAATAACATTCTTGGTTAACTTTACAGGTGGTTTTCAACAACACATTTTAAATTGTCATGTTCGTGATTAATCACAATTGAATTGAAATAAGACTATTTTTATTCAACAAAGATGTGGCACAAACTGCAAAAACAATCTTGAAAATTGCAACAAAGGGGCAACACAATACAGAGCTGCTCAGAGCTCAAATCACTAAAGTGCAAGCTCAACACTGAGAAAGACATTTAGCCTAAATAAGAAAAGTGCTCATTCATTAAATTATTTAAAAAAAATAGATCTCCAAGCTATTAACCTGACTACTGAGAACCACTGGAACATTCACAATAGAGAGAGAGATTGAGGGAGAGAGAGAGATCTGCAAAACATAATTTTTCTCTTTGCACACTTTTGAACTGAATGTTTTCTGGCTCTGCCTCTCAGATGTGTATAATTCCAGCTGCTGCCTTTCGTGATGACAGGGTTTTTTTGCACACTTTACAAACTGGCATTTGCTGTTCCACGTCCTCCTCGCGATATCCAAAAAATGCCAGATGACTGACCCCTTACTAGTTCTTTTAGGAACCAATTCATCCACTTCCATTTTTAATTTGTCGCTGAAATTGACAGAGCTTACACGGTAGCCTACGCAACACCCGCGATTGCACGAACTGAGTCAGCGCTGTAAACCGGAACCAGGAAATCTTCCGCAGTGTTGCCAGATACTGCTGACGGTTTCCAGCCCAAAATATGTTCAAAACCCGCCAAAACGCACTTAAAACCGCCCAATCTGGCAACACAACCGAAACTAGAAAATCTTCCCGGAAGTTCCTTTCAGCGCCGAGATGTCGCCCGGGATTGGTTGGCAAGTGCGTGACGTTATTGTTTTCTTTACCCTTAGGCAGCCTCTCACGTTACTGCCTGAGGGACAGGGAGAAAACCACCGGGAAATGTTTTAAACAAACACAACAAACACGAAACGAACGCAAGTCGGAAGATAACCATAAAATACTCGATAGTTACGATATAATAATTTTATGTATCGCACACAGAATTTTCGGCGATATATCGAGTATATTCGATATATCGCACAGCCCTAGACTAAGGTCAGGACTTTGACTTGGCCATTCCAAAACATTAACTTTATTCTTCTTTAACCATTCTTTGGTAGAACGACTTGTGTGCTTCGGGTTGTTGTCTTGCTGCATGGCCCACCTTCTCTTGAGATTCAGTTCATGGACAGATGTCCTGACATTTTCCTTTAGAATTCCTTTAGAATTCAGAATTCATTGTTCCATCAATGATGGCAAGCCATCCTGGCCCAGATGCAGCAAAACAGGCCCAAACCATGACACTACCACCACCATGTTTCACAGATGGGATAAGGTTCTTGTGCTGGAATGCAGTGTTTTCCCTTCTCCAAACATAATGCTTCTCATTTAAACTAGAAAGTTCTATTTTGGTCTCATCCATCCACAAAACATTTTTCCAATAGCCTTCTGGCTTGTCCACGTAATCTTTAGCAAACTGCAGACGAGCAGCAGTGTTCTTTTTGGAGAGCAGTGGCTTTCTCCTTGCAACCCTGCCATGCACACCATTGTTGTTCAGTGTTCTCCTGATGGTGGACTCATGAACATTTAACATTAGCCCATGTGAGAGAGGCCTTCAGTTGCTTAGAGGTTACCCTGGGGTCCTTTGTGACCTTGCTGACTTACACGTCTTGCTCTTGGAGTGATCTTTGTTGGTCGACCACTCTTGGGGAGGGTAACAATGGTCTTGAATTTCCTCCATTTGTACACAATCTGTCTGACTGTGGATTGGTGGAGTCCAAACTCTTTAGAGATGGTTTTGTAACCTTTTCCAGCCTGATGAGCATCAACAACGCTTTTTCTGAGGTCCTCAGAAATCTCCATTGTTCGTGCCATGATGCACTTCCACAAGCATGTGTTGTGAAGATCAGACTTTGATAGATCCCTGTTCTTTAAATAAAACAGGGTACCCACTCACACCTGATTTCAATCAATGGGATGACAAACACCTGACTCTAATTTCACCTTCAAATTAACTGCTAATCCTCGAGGTTCACATACTTTTGCCACTCACAGATATGTAATATTGGATCATTTTCCTCAATAAATAAATGACCAAGTATAATATTCTTGTCTCATTTGTTTAATTGGGTTCTCTTTATCTACTTTTAGGACTTGTGTGAAAATCTGATTGTTTTAGGACATATTTATGCAGAAATATAGAAGATTCTAAAGGGTTCACAAACTTTCAAGCACCACTGTATGTAGACCTCTTATACTATTTATGTAAACTGCTTATTACTATTATTTAATTAATATTTTATATTCTATTGCAACTTTAAGGAAGCTTTCAAAGAGTTTGGCCTTTATCATGCAGCCTTTGCAGCGAGCCAGCTCATATAAATAATAAGCACATGAACACATGACACTGTTAAACTCACCTCAACATGGCTTTTACAGTCATTGACCCCAGCATGGGCAGTGCTAAAGTCATTGTTAGAAACAGTACAGCGCGTAACACCATCATTTTACCCCTGTTAGGCAAGGGGACACTTCTGTGTAGTCTAAGGTGAAGTGTGTTTTGTTATTTTTATTTTAACTTTTTTTTGCACTCTGTCATGATGCTTCTGGATACACTGAATTGGGGTGGGTTTCCCAAGAGCATCTTAACTAGGAGAGAGAGTGTTCATTGTACTGCTTGCGCTACCATTTAATGGTTATCTTTGTGCTGCGATGCTTTTGGGAAACTCAGGCCTGATGGACTGTCGGTCCGGGAGAGAAGACGTGAAGTCCACCCACACAGAACACTGATTGGTCTGCTTAGCAAGACAGAGCAATCAGCATGCTCTCTCTCAGGGAGCCCCCATCAATATGTGGGAGACTTCCGGGAGAGTTGGCAATAATTCAACTTGTCCCATCAGACAAGCAGATGCAGATTTGACTTGTCCGGACCGAACATTTAGTTGCCCCGTCCAATCGGACTACCGCTAACGTCAAGCCCTGATTATTTGTTTATTGGCCATCCAGTCTGATGCTTGTGAAATACAGATGGACAAATACAAAAATTACCAGTCAATATCCACCAGTCCGGCCTTATTTCCCACACCACACTGGTTCTGCTCAAAACTGCTGAAAACGCGGTCGAAAAGTAGCTTTAGGGTGAGCCGTGCCCACTGTAGCCTTAGATTCCTGTTCTTGGCTGCTTTTCTGCTCACCACAGCTGTAAAGAGTGGTTATCTGAGTTACTGTAGCCTTCCTGTCAGCTGGAACCAGTCGGGGTGCTTTTACCTACAGAACTAATGGTTCTTTTTCTTTTCTTTGTCACATCATTCTGTATTAGCTCTAGAGACTAGTTGTGCATAGAACTACCAGAGCAGCGGTTTCTGAGACTCGAACCAGTCCATCTTGCACCAACACCCTTGCCATGGTTAGGATCACTGAAATCGCTTTTTACTCCATTCTGATGCTGGTTGTGAACATTCATTGTAGCTCTGGATCTGTGTTTGTATGATTTTATGCATTATGCTGCTTCTGTGTAATTAGCGATTTGCATAATTGCGCAAACGATCAGGGGTCCTGCAGTTCCTTTTACAATGGCTGGTTAGTGTACACTCTTAATAACTAGAATGCCGCTCAGTAGAGTCCATACCTCCGCCAAGACACGTACTTGGATTTGCATCAAAATGTAATCAATTGTTCCTTGACCCATGGCTCATCTTTCCTCAAAATTTCATCAAAATCTGTTCACGACTTTGAGTTATACTGGGAAAAGGCAAACAAACAAAGAAACAGAGGCGAAAACAACCTCCTCCAACAAAGTTGGTGGCGATAATAAAGGCTAAATCTCCAAACTTGTGGGTTTTTGCTTTGTCACAGCTTGGAAACCCTTAAGGGGGTTATGTAGAACCATACAACAAGGCGGTTCCTTATTAAAGAGACTTACAAATAGCACTTTTTTCTGGAAGTTAAGAAGCTTGGAATCTTGAAGAACCCTTTTCTAAGATTGCCATTGATAGTTAATAGTAATGTCCATCATATTCTTTACTACTATTAATAATAATATGTTCCCCTGGACTCCACATTGGTAAAGCAACATGAAAATTTGCAAACACATATTATTGTAGTAGTTTGAATTGTGTCTTGACACACTGCAGTTTAACTTTTTAAACTATTTTTAACTCTGTAAAAACTGATCTGCAGCAAATAGTTAATAGCTCATAGCGATCAGGCATTTTCCCAAGGTCACTAAAAATAGCTGCCGTTAAGCCACTTTTAAATAAGAGAACGCTAGATGCCTCTGTGTTAAACATCTATCTTCCTTTTATAACTAAGATTATCGAGAACGTTGTTTGCGATCAACTTCATAATTTCATGAACTTATGCAGTCATTTTGCCAAGTTTCAGTCAGGCTTCCAGCCTCACCACAGTACTGAAACAGCTCTCAAAGTGTTAAATGACATACAGCTGAATACCGATTCAGGTAAAATATCAGTTTTAATTTTATTAGACCTCTGTGCTGCATTTGACACTGTAGATCATAATATACTACTGGATAGGTTAGAACTTTCAGGTTGGACTTTCAGGGGGAGTCCTTAATTGGTTCAGGTCTTATTTAATAGACTGGAGCTACTTTGGCAGTCATGAATCTGATAGGGTGGCTATGGCAAGCGGGATTCCTCAGGGATCAGTTCTCGGACCTCTTCTGTTCAATCTTTATGTGCTCTCATTGGGCTAAATTCTACAGAACAATAACATTTAACTACCATAGTTATGCAGATGATACTCAGACCTCAGATACTCAGTGGCTCTCGAACCAGATGACCACAGCCAAATAGACTCTCTGTAGCAACGTTTACAGCAAATAAATAATCGGATGAGCTAAAATTTCCAACAATTAAATAAGGACAAAATAGAGATTATGGCGTTTGGCAATAATAAAAAGGGAATTAATACTTGTAAACAGGCTTGTAGTACTCGAGTCCGACTCGTGCCCTAATTTTAAGGACTCGTGACTCGACTTGGACTTGAGCACTGATTACTCGGACTCGTGCATTAACTGCATTTGGACTCATAAATTGAAAATGAGGACTCTGATTTTTTTAAATTTATTTTTTGTAACATGCCATAATGATTTGGAAAATATATTTGCATCGACATTAATTTTGTACTAATTTCGTGCCAGAGTGTCACACCTGCGCGCCTTGGCGCACACATCAGATAGACTCTCGGGTGCGCTCCGGACAGTGGGCGTACCCTAAATGACTCGCACCTGCACAGGATTACAGTGCAATCAGCGCATCTATATAAAAACTGTGAAAACGCATTTACTTTGCGAAGTATTGAGTTGCGTTGCTGACACATTACCGAACCTTATTTCCTTGTTTGGTTTCCTGATCCCTGATTTCCTGTTTCTCGTCTTTGATCCTGCTGAGTCTATGATAGCCTGTTTGTGCCTCGCTCAACCTATTGCCTGTTTTTACGATTTTGCCTGCCGTTCTGGGTTGTTTACCTGTCTTCAATTGTATTAATAAACACACCTTTTGCACTTACATCCGTCTCCCAGCCATCTCTGACAGAATACTTCACACTCCCTGACAAAGAGAAGCACATTCACCTGTTCATACGTCATGTTCAGGAACAAACTAATGTTAATGGCACTAAAACAGCCACCGTCAAATGGTGCAGTTGGAGTCTTGTTCTCGGACTCGACTCGGATCAATAGTGGACTCGACTCGAAAATTTTTATTTATTTTTTTTAATGACTTGGACTTGACTCAGACTTGACCACTGGGGACTCGAGACTGGACTCAGACTCGAGGTTTAATGACTCGACTACAACACTGCTCATAAACACCTTGATTCTCAGGCTCTAAAAACAAAAGATCAAGCTCATAATGGCGTTCTTGGCGTTCTAATAGACTCGAATCTCTCCTTTACCAGCCATATCAAAGCACTTACCACAACAGCATTCCATCGTCTTAAAACTATAATCAGAGTCAAAGGTTTGATGTCCCAAAAAGAACAAAACAATCTCATCCATGTATTTATTTCTAGTAAAGTGGACTATTGTAATAGTCTCTCGGTTGGACTGTCCAGTTGTCATTCCGAATGCTGCTGTGAGAGTTTTATCCAGGACCAAGAGAGCAGAGCACATTAGTCCAGTTCTAAAATCTTTACACTTGCTTCTAGTTAGTTAGAGAATAGATTTTAAAGTGCATATTCTGGACCAATTTCGTTTTTTTTTTTTTTTTAATATATATGAAAGTATGTCCCTTTACACACTCATCCAGAAGGGTAATTTTGCACAAGGCCATCTGTCTACAGCAGAAAAAAATAAAATAACAAAACACGTCTGGAAAAATCCCAAGGGAGTCTGGAGCCAGATTCGTGACGTTACCTGCGGAAGTGCCAGCAGGCTGCGCGAGCTTTGCACGGTTTCAGTGCACAGCCTGTGTAGACCAAGCGCTCCCATTTCTCTCTCATTGTCCGGTCTTTTGGAAAACGATGAGTACTAATCCCATCAAGATTGGTGTTGCTACACCCTCCTACGATACATCTGATAACCATTTTAATAATTACGTGATAACGTTGAAGAAATTTGCAGAAAACGACCTGGTGGTTTTCTCATAAACAAACCAGTGCTGACGTAGGATTCAGAGGGAGGCGTCCCGCACGCGACGTCACAAAAATCAATGTTTGCCGGAAATCCAAATGCCAAGTTTTTTCAGAGGTGGACCAATTCGCCTCAAATGGCTTGATTTCAACTGAAAATTTCTGGTATTGCGCAAGGTAAAAAAAATTGCAGAGAATACAGAATGTTACAGATATTTGACCAAAGTTTAATATAAAATAGGAGAATTACATCGATCTTGCTCCTGAATTTACCCGTGATATGCACTTTAAAGTGCTGCTACTAGTCTATAAATCACTGAATGGTTTAAGGCCTGAATATATTTCAGACATGTTTAAAGAATACAAACCAAGTACAGTACTTGGATCCATGGATTCGGGTCAGCATGGTGACATGCTGAAACATGGTGAAACAGCTGGAACAAACTGCCAGAAGACCTATGCCTCAAACGGAGCAGTTTTAAATCCAGGTTAAAAACATTTCTCTTTTCTTGTGCTTATGATTGAGCTCAAAATCTTGTACTTATTCTTACAGCATTTATGCACGTCATTTTAATTGTTATTTATCTTTTAATTGTATTACTTTCTTTTAATTATTACACTGCAACCCTGCTATTACGAACTCCTTGAGGAACGTCCAAATAGTTTATCCCGAAAGGTTTGTAATACTGAAATGGACCCACTTGTCACACCAGACGATTACATTTACATATGAATTTCTCTTTCCGAGTCACTATTGCAGTTCATTGGCAGAGTTAAAGGATCATAAACAAAGGTGATGATTTCTTCCTCTGTTATGGAAATTATTGAGGTTACTGGTGTATCGTCATCAACGTCCACCCACTGACTCGCTCTGTCTTCTAAATCTTCACCGTTCAATTCATTCATGTCTTGATGTCGTTTATGTCACGCCATGGGGTTGGGTGGGGGGTATAAAAAAAAGCTGCCGGTATGCTTTAATTAGGTGTTGAGTTTAGCAGTGTTGGCAGTCATTTCATCCTTTTATCAATCCTTTGATCACCGTTCTCGATAATTGTTAGTGATCGACACAGAAGCTAGGTGAGTTAAGCCTTTGTTTTATGGCGTTCACAGATATTGTTAACTTGACTGCAGACTGGACTACTTATTATTTGTCTCTGGTGGGAAGAGGAACGCAGGGCTCAGTGTGTCATGTAAGCAGGTGAATGACGGATGGAATTGCAGGAAGAGGGTTTATAAATCAACAGGCAGGCAAACAGTTCAAAAATGTAAGACAGCGGCAGGGTTGTGAAACGGGCAATGGTCAAGCGAGGCACAAACAGAATGGCGGAGGCCAAATACACAAAACAAAGTAAAAACCAGAAAGGTAATATACAGATACAAAGCTTGGTAACATGAGAGACCAGGTACAGTGCGTAAACTTTGCCAAGTCTGTGTGTTTAGAGTCATTATAAGCACGCGCTGTTATTGTGCTCTAATCTGAAACAGGTGCATAGTAATTAGTCCTAATAGTGCATCAATGCGCATAGACATGACACAGTGATTTTATTTATTTTAAAAAAAAAAAAGACTCTGACTCATTGTCACTAAAGGTGGGAACACGATCTTAGTTCGTTATATGCAAACATTCACAGTAAATGATTTTTTTTTATAGTGGGTTTGCAGTGTATCTTTTTAATTTCTTTTAATGATTTTAATGCGGGGCAGCACAGTGGTGTAGTGGTTAGCGCTGTCGCCTCACAGCAAGAAGGTCCGGGTTCGAGCCCCGTGGCCGGCGAGGGCCTTTCTGTGTGGAGTTTGCATGTTCTCCCCGTGTCCGCGTGGGTTTCCTCTGGGTGCTCCGGTTTCCCCCACAGTCCAAAGACATGCAGGTTAGGTTAACTGGTGACTCTAAATTGACCGTAGGTGTGAATGTGAGTGTGAATGGTTGTCTGTGTCTATGTGTCAGCCCTGTGATGACCTGGCGACTTGTCCAGGGTGTACCCCGCCTTTCGCCCGTAGTCAGCTGGGATAGGCTCCAGCTTGCCTGCGACCCTGTAGAACAGGATAAAGCGGCTACAGATAATGAGATGAGATGAGATTTTAATGCGGGCAGCACGGTGATGTAGTGGTTAGCACTGTCGCCTCACAGCAAGAAGGTTCTGGGTTTGAGTCCAGTGGCCGACAGGGGTCTTTCTGTGTGGAGTTTGCATGTTCTCTGGGTGTTCCAGTTTCAATAGGTGCGAATGGTTGTTTGTCTCTGTGTCAGCCCTGCGATGATCTGGTGACTTGTCCAGGGTGTACCCCGCCTCTCGCCCATAGTCAGCTGGGATAGGCTCCAGCTTGCTGGCGACCCTGCACAGGATAAGCGGTTACGGATAATGGATGGATGGAATGACGTTAATGCATTTTCTTTTACTCTGCTGATTTGTAAAGCACTTTGAACGATGAATGCGTATGAATGGTGAGTGGTATATAAATAAACTTGCCTTGCCTTTATACACATTTGGGACAGACATGCGCAAATGGGTTTGAGGTCGATGTGTTAGGGTGGCACATTGGGAGAGCCTATTGAAGATATTGATTTAGCCACTGTATTTCTTGTCTGTAGGAATCAGTCGTGCTGTGATCTATAATTCAGAGGCATCTCCTCATGCTTTGCTGCCACTGATTGCTTCTGCTGTGTAATCAGGGACAGATGAAAGCTCTTTGCTTCAAGGTCAGAGCCGAGGCAGCCATGCAGTACGCATCTCAGAGGGCCCGCGTGATTAGAACGGGTGAAACTAAACCAAGAGAATAAGTCCGAGAAAGAGGGGAGGGCTTGTTGTTGGGAGAGAAATCCTGACATACATTATGGAAGAGAAATAGAAGAGTTTGTTTGACAGAAAGGTCAGGAATGTATGATAATGGGGCCAAAGAAACTGAAACGAGATTACAAAAAAAAAAAGACCCAGCATGCTCTTTTTGAAGGTGATTAGCCTAACCTTGACCATCAAAACTCTTCCCGCTTCCTCGAAAGAATAATGTTGTGGATTTTCTCACCCACACCAATGGGTCACATCTTTCTGGATTGTTGGAAGCTTTCCTGATGGGGAAATGAAACCGATCCCTGCAGGAAGAGAGAACTCACTGCTCAAAGAAAACTCACTGAAGCATAATGGTTTTGGAGATCAAGCGCTCTAGCAATCGGATAAATCCGTTGATTCTGTCTGATAAAATGCTCTTTTTTTATCGTTTTTGTGGAGGGGAAAAAAAACCCCTGCTTTCCTAAGAACGCAATGAGGCGTCAGGTTGACCGTACCTGCTGTATGCGTCTCGATGTGGAAACACTTCTTGATTAATGACCGTGAGTTCATGTCGAGTTCACTATCCTGCTTCCTGTTCTGAATGTTTGTGTGACAGTATTTGATTGAAAAGTCGCCACTGAGTCTTTTTTTTCCACTTGGTTTTATGTATTGAGAAACAAACCAAAAAAAAAAAGGCATGTGTGATCACTGTACAGGTTGGTTATTTATTTATTTATTTATTTATTTATTTAAGCATCACATATCTTTTGTCTGCATCTATGGACCTGTGTGTTGTGTTTTTTTTTTTTTTTAAATGCATGTTTGATGTGCACCTCCTCAAATAATGCGACTCATCCTATCCTGTCCTCCTCATCCTCCAGCATCCCACTGACTTATGATTTCTGTCCTGCCAATTTTCCACCGTGTTGTTTTTGCACTTGGAGATATTCGACATTCATGCTGATCCAGATCCAGACATCCTGGATCATGTTAAACGTGACCTGTTCCTCCACCGTGAGGCAGTCAATCATCAATGTTCTTTAGACATGCTCTGGAAGCCATCTTCCTGCACTGATGTTTTGGGTTTAATCAAAGGGTAGTGTTTGTGTTCCTTATTACTGCATGGGACATGGTTTAAAAAAAAATTAAAAAGCTGGAAAAATAACACGGTGAAAAAAATATAACTGGCACAATGCAATGTTCGAGCCGATGAATACATGACGTGTGATTCTGGCGGGCTTGTAGTACTCAAGTCTGACTCGTGACTCGACTTGGAATTGAGCGTTGATGACTCGGACTTGGACTCGTGCATTAACTGCATTCGGACTCGTAAATTAGAGACTCGGACTCTGATTTTTTTCTTTATTTTTTGTAACATGCCATAATAATTTGGTATAAGATATTTATATCTACATTAATTTTATACTAATTTCATGCAAGAGGTGTCACATCTGCATGCTTCAGGTAGACTCTCGGGTGTGCTCCGGACAACGCGCGTGCCAAGCGGGCTCTTGTAAACAACTCGCACCTGCACAGGATTAAGGTGCAACCAGTGCGCCGATATAAAAACTGTGAAAACACACCTACTTTGCGAAGTATTGAGTTGTGTTGCTGATACGTTACCGAGCCTTATTTCCTTGTTTGGTTTCCTGATCCCTGATTTCCTGTTTCTTGTCTATGATAGCCTGTTTGTGCCTCACTTGACCTATTGCCTGTTTCACCGTTTTACGATTTTCCCTGCCGTTCTGGATTGTTTATCTGTCTTCACTTGTATTAATAAACACACCTTATGCACTTTCATCCGTCTCCCAACCATCTGTGACAGAATACTTCACACTCCCTGATAAAGAGAACGCACATTCACCTGTTCATACGTCACGCTCAGGAACAAACTAATGTTCAGCCACCGTCAAATGGTGCGGTTGGAGTCTTTGTTCTTGGACTTAACTCAAATTTTTTTAATGACTCGAGACTGGACTCAGGCTACATCCACACGACAACGGCAACGAGATTTTTTTTTTAAATATCGCGTCCACATGAGCAATGGATCAGTAAAATATCAGGTTCATATGGCAACGCAACGCTTGCTGAAAACGATGCAATACACATGCCACACCACTACGTGCGCTGTAAGACGGTCCCATCGGAGACACCAGAACAATAGAAGAAGTAGACGCATGCACATAAACCCCTTCTTCTGTAGCATCAGCCACATAAAGTTTTGATTATTAATCAGTAGTGTAAAACGAAAGACGCGGAAAGAGGAATGAATGGGGGTAGATGGAAGCCGGTACGCCAACATTCTGATATCCTCCAGAATTCTTTAATGGTCCGGAATAAATTGAATGCTACACGTTGATGGATTACTTTGTTCTTCTACGCCCTTTTTGAGGAATGTATTGTCGGACTTAAACCAACATCTGAAGAGGTGAGATCGCTCCTTTTTTTTTTTTTCCTATGTTTGCTGGCGGGATTGTTTTTGTTTTTGGAACGCGCACGGGCGGTGCACGGTTTGGTACTGCTTCCGCAGTGTTTGGACTAAAGACTCTGCCCTAAGGGCTATTCTCTCACTCTCTCACTCACTTTGCACCATTACACAATAAATATTCACAGTGAAAATATTTTGTAAGCGCGTTTCATGAACCAAGTTATAGGATTTGTTGACAACTCTCATCGAGTTCGTTACACTTCTACCCGGCGTGAAGCACTGACAGTCATGTGGTTGTGACATCATTGTAAACAAATCCGTTCTACTCATCCAGACGACTTCGCAATGGCGCCGTTGCCAGATTTTTTCACTCTGGAACCCGTTCTCAAAAGATTTTGTTTTGGGGCACCCAAAACGCCGGTGCCATGTGGATGCCAGGCTGAAACGATAAACAATTTTATCAGATTCACCTGAATCCGTTGCCGTGTGGACAGGGCCTCAGACTCTAGGTTTAATAACTCGACTACAACACTGATGTGTATCAGTAGCTGTAGATGAATACAGAGGTGAATCCAGCTGCAGTCAGTGCAGTGACTATGAATAATGAATGAATAATTCAGTTAACGACCGTAATTATTTTCTTTCATGCCCACATATTTCTCTTGGTCAGGTTGCGTTTCCCCAGCAGCATTTGGGTGGGAAGATAATGACGAGACAAAATTTTTTGACCTGCCCTCGTTAAACATTTTGAGTGTCTTTCCGTCCACCTCACCTGTGTGCATAAATGTGTTTCAGTACATGTTTCTAGGTGGACGTCAAACACTATCTGAAACAACAAATAAACCAATCGATGTCTGAACAGTTAATCATTTTGTAATCCTAATCATCTCATCTCATCTCATCTCATTATCTGTAGCCGCTTTATCCTGTTCTACAGGGTCGCAGGCAAGCTGGAGCCTATCCCAGCTGACTACGGGCGAAAGGCGGGGTACACCCTGGACAAGTCGCCAGGTCATCACAGGGCTGACACATAGACACAGACAACCATTCACACTCACATTCACACCTACGGTCAATTTAGAGTCACCAGTTAACCTAACCTGCATGTCTTTGGACTGTGGGGGAAACCGGAGCACCCGGAGGAAACCCACGCGGACACGGGGAGAACATGCAAACTCCACACAGAAAGGCCCTCGCCGGCCCCGGGGCTCGAACCCAGGACCTTCTTGCTGTGAGGCGACAGCGCTAACCACTACACCACCGTGCCGCCCAATCCTAATCATATATATATAAATATTTCTTTCATATTTCAAAATAAACAGAAATGATTTTGGTATCCTGCAGCCCTGTAGAACTTAAAACGCTTGAGCCTCAGTGTGGTCATGCCAGTATTTGAATACTTTGAATTTAAAGGAACGAAAATCGAAGAAAACAAGCTAGACGGAGGGAGAGAAAGTTTCTTCCTGTGCCACGTGGGGAACAAACCGCTCAGGAGGCTTATTCAGCTCAGACATTCCGCTCAGACCAGGAGGAGAACGATTAGCTGCAGGAAAACAAGAGGATTTGAAGGAGCTGGAATGTTGACCTTAGACACGATGTTCCTGTGAAAATGGCCTTCCAGTGGCTGTGATTTTTGCATCTTGCGCCTTACATCTTTTCCCAAGTGAGAGAACAGAAATGGAAATTTGGAGCGTGTACATGTTTAGCTTCGGTAATAGATGCTCGGGAGATGAATAGATATACGATTTTAAAAATTTATTTATTTAAAAATCCCTCTTCCGCCCTTTCCTGAAGGAATTCCAACCAATCCCACCTTCTTTGACGGTTATTTTTTGTTGTCCTTTAAATCCAGATAAATTGAAATGGAAACAAGTAATCTGACATGTTGTGTCCTCAATGTAAGAACGCCAGTCACTGAGCTAATATAGATATTTAAAAATCAAAGTCCCTTCCCATGCCATGTGGCGGCGCCGATCTCCGTTTCTGTAGCCCTTGGCCTCTCGCCTATTACGTAGCTAGGGTTACAGCAGGGGGCTGGTCCTCTGGGAACCGCAAGAGTTTGACTCCCCACTCGCATCTGTATTGCAGTGTGCTTTGCCAGACGGCAGTAGGTACCATTTTTATTCATAATGTTGATGAGATGGTCTTTGGTACAACCTGACCGTGAGTAGAACTCGCAGTCTCCCGATCGAGAGGTGGACACGCTAACCACTAGGCCAACTCACGGTTAAATATAGATATTTAAGCACTGCTTAAAAGCAGAGCTCCTGATGAGTGTATGAGCAAAGTGATGAGCAAGGGATACACAATCGACCTGAATAGAATATTAAAGCATATGAACCATCGAATTGTGTAGGGTTGTGTATTTCACGTCAATAAATTGCTGCATCGTCTTGTGTCCGTGACCTCAAAAATGAGATGATATGAGTTACGAATACATATTTATTCCTTTCTCTGACACCGCATGCTGTCCGCCAGAAAAAACAACACAACATTTATTATGGTGTGACTCTGCTGGGAGCCTGCTGGACAGCAGTGAACCAGCGCTTTGACTTTACATCATTACTATATAGTTATTATTGAATACCAAACTTCATAGGTCAAACAGTTGTCTGGTTACATCTTTCACATCCATGCGTGTTGGTGTGCACAAGCAGCACCATTAGAACTAATTACCCTGCACCTGTTCCTGATTAGAGTGCAATCACAGCACATACATAGAAGGACTCTCAGTAACACAGAGACTGTGTCTGAAATCACCCATTCGTTCACTACTCCCTATTCACTATGTAGGGAATTCTATATAGAGGACTGAGGTCATTGGTAAAAAACCAAACAAAAAAAAGCTTCTGGACACTACTCCACCACACCGTTATTTACGTCATTACTGTCGCATAGTTAAAACATGCCAGATCAGTCGGCTGGTGGGTTTTCATTCAAAATAATAAATACATGCGTGTGGTTTTTGTGATAAATCCATATTATACTGAGCATATTTCCCACATTAATAAATACAAAGAACTTTGTATCTGCTGCATCTTTCAGTTCTTTTAAATCAAGGCTGAATCCTTTCTTCCTTGCCACTGCCTTTTATTAAATCAAATTTGAGGCTTTTGATTAATTCCTTGCTCTGCACTCTAACTTTTATTCCTGTATTTTATCTGTCGTTTTATTTTAGCTTTTTTTTTTTTAAATTCACTTACTATTTTTTAATTGTACTTGAATATCCATTTATAATGTGTTTCTTCCTCCGTCCATTCAGCCCCAACACACTTTTTCTTTCAGCGCGACTGCAGTGCATGATGGGGATATATTGCTTGGTTAGTGACCATCAATTGTACACTACTTTTCATGGTGCATTGTGGGATACTATGAGTGCACTATATAGGGTGTAATAATTTTCACTATACATTCGGGCAGCACTACAAAATGGCAAACTCACTATATATGACTTGCAACCATGTGATCAAAACGTGCTACGTCATGAGCGTCCGCCATGATGGTACAAAGAAACTAGGGTGGCAGCTGCTGAAAGCGTGTCTGCAAACAATGCTGCATTTTCTCAGTATTACCATGATTTTGAACGATTGAGCGAAGATTCGATACAAAGAGAAGACAGATGTGTGTGATTTTGATCCATGCTATTTAAAAAAGTCTGATTTTTCTGAAGATGCCACTACCAACCATTGAGTACCCAGATCAGTTTGGAAATCTTAAATTTATGGAAGTTTCGAAATAATATTACTTTGTTTATTTTAGTCAAAATTAGCTGACCTGGTATTAATTTCTCAGCTTCAACCGTGGTGATGTCTTGGAACTCCATGGGTGAGCTACCACATGCAGCTTCCGCAAATTCAGGTGTCTTCTTCCTCCTTTGAGCTCTTTGGTGTCGTTTGGCTGCCGCGGAATCAAGTCCGATCTTGGACGAAACGCAGCCCATTTTCTGAGTGGGTGCCCAGTCTGGATTGTTTCTATCGTATAATTTTGCTGGTGCTCCGAGAAGCAAAATTTAAATACGCATGTTAAAATTATAACAACGACCAAGTGAACCATGAGAAGAGGACGCTCATTTTATAGCAAAATTCTAGCAACACGAAATAAAATTCTTCCATGATCTTATCGAGAAAGCTTTTGAATCTCACCTGAGATAAAATAATTACTGCAAACACAAGCTGTTTTGGTTTTAGCCTCTGTTAGAGCAGCCATGCCGATGTTGTTCAGCCGTGCTCGTCTCCTCTCCTCTCTGTACTAAGCCTCAGAGTTTCCTCGTCCTCTTTCCGAATCACGGACGGAATTCTAAAAAATTGGAACGTGCCACGTCACGAGTACTGTTGTGACCGCAACCATATATAGCTCAGATATGGCATAGCTGAAAGAACGCTTAAAGCAGTGGAAAAACAAATAGTCACACACGCTTGACTATGTTTTGTATGGAATGTCGCTTGACCCCGTGTTTGTATATCTGCCAACATGGCCGACATCCGGGTTTCTATTTTGCTTTGACGTCACTTGCAAGTCAAGGATATAGTCCACTATATAGTGAGTAGTGAGTGATTTCGGACACAGGGAGAGACTTTGCGAAGTATGTGCTCTGTTCCCTGTGTCTAACGTTACCAAGCCTTGTATTTTGTTTTTGGCCCTGTTTGTGTTTTTGGACTGTGAGTATTGTATTACCTCTGATATCCTGTCTGTGCCTCACTTGACCACTGCCTGTTTTTCAACTCTGTCTACGTTTTGGATTGGTTTGCTAGCGTGCTTTCAATAAAACTCATCCTGCACTTACATCCGTCTACCACCCTTACAGGACAGAAACTGTCCAACAAGATAGTGGACTAATAAAACTGTTTTAACGAGTTTTATATGAAACTGTCGTGAATATTTTATGTAAAATGTGTTAGTAAATAATCTCACTTTTTTTTTTCAAAAGCAAATTAACAAACCCCGTCTGTCTTATGTAAATAAAGATACAAACTTCGTTGTTCAGGGGTCAAGTGTTTGAGATACGCTGCCTCGCACTTACGATCGAGTTCCTTGTAGCGATGCACATACATCGTTTGTACATATGTACAGTGGTGCTTGAAAGTTTGTGAATCCTTTAGAATTTTCTATATTTCTGCATAAATATGACCTAAAACAACATCAGATTTTCACACAAGTCTTAAAAGTAGATAAAGAGAACCCAGTTAAACAAATGAGACAAAAATATTATACTTGGTCATTTATTTATTGAGGGAAAATGATCCAATATTACATATCTGTGAGTGGCAAAAGTATGTGAACCTTTGCTTTCAGTATCTGCTGTGACCCCCTTGTGCAGCAAAGCTGCAACTAAACATTTCCAGTAACTGTTGATCAGTCCTGCACACCAGCTTGGAGGAATTTTAGCCCGTTCCTCCATACAGAACAGCTTCAACTCTGGGATGTTGGTGGGTTTCCCACATGAACTTAGGGCTGCACGATTATGGAAAAAATGATAATCACGATTATCTTGATCAAAATTGTAATCACGATTATTAATCACAGTTATTCTTGATGTTAGGGAAATCACTTAAATTTTATTTCACTATATTCAAACAAACAATATGAACAGCTTTCAGTGCAGAATGAAATTTAAAAGAGAAATTCTGATTTCCAAATGACAAATAAATGAAATTTATCCAAGAAATTACCAAAGGATGAAGGAACTGAAAACTCAATTGCAACAATTACATAGCATTATACTGAGGCCTACAGGTTTTTAGCTAGAAAGACCAGCCTATCAACATGCTCTGGCTTTAAACATGAGCGAAGGCAGGTCACAGCATTGCCTCCAGTGCTAAATAGTCTGTTGTTCCGACATAGTTAGCTTTTCTCTCTCACCTCAATCTGTTACCTACTCTCACGCCATTAGGGGGCGAACTGACGCATGTAAGGTTTCATTACTGTGACTTGGCTTGCTTGCTTATTTAAGTGGAGTAATGAAACCTTCCATGCGTCGGTTCGCCCCCTAATGGTTTGGCGGAGTACTGGTCAAAAAGTGCTTGATCAGATGCAGCAGAGCTCGCATTTTAAATGGAAATAAATCGCGATTTTCATTTAATTTAATCGTGGCAGCCAAAATCGCGATTTTCGATTAAATTAGATTAATTGTGCAGCCCTACATGAACTGCTCACTTCAGGTCCTTCCACAACATTTCGATTGGATTAAGGTCAGGACTTTGACTTGGCCATTCCAAAACATTAACTTTATTCTTCTTTAACCATTCTTTGGTAGAATGACTTGTGTGCTTAGGGTCGTTGTCTTGCTGCATGACCCACCTTCTCTCGAGATTCGGTTCATGGACAGATGTCCTGACATTTTCCTTTAGAATTTGCTGGTATAATTCAGAATTCATTGTTCCATCAATGATGGCAAGCTGTCCTGGCCCAGATGCAGCAAAACAGGCCCAAACCATGATACTACCACCACCATGTTTCACAGATGGGATAATGTTCTTATGCTGGAATGCAGTGTTTTCCTTTCTCCAAACATAACGTTTCTCATATAAATCAAAAAGTTCTATTTTGGTCTCATCCATCCACAAAACATTTTTCCAATAAACTTCTGGCTTGTCCACATGATCTTTAGTAAACTGCAGACGAGCAGCAATGTTCTTTTTGGAGATCAGTGGCTTTCTCCTTGCAACCCTGCCATGCACACCATTGTTGTTCAGTGTTCTCCTGATGGTGGACTCATGAACATTAACATTAGTCAATGTGAGTGAGGCCTTCAGTTGCTTAGAAGTTACCCTGGGGTCCTTTGTGACCTTGCCGCCTATTACACGCCTTGCTCTTGGAGTGATCTTTGTTAGTCAACCACTCCTGGGGAGGGTAACAATGGTCTTGAATTTCCTCCATTTGTACACAATCTGTCTGACTGTGGATTGGTGGAGTCCAAACTCCTTAGAGATGGTTTTGTAACCTTTTCCAGCCTGATGAGCATCAACAACGCTTTTTCGGAGGTCCTCAGAAATCTCCTTTGTTATTGCCATGATACACTTCCACAAACATGTGTTGTGAAGATCAGACTTTGATAGATCCCTGTTCTTTAAATAAAACGGTGCCCACTCACACCTGATTGTCATCCCACTGATTGAAAACACCTGACTCTAATTTCACCTTCAAATTAACTGCTAATCCTAGAGGTTCACATACTTTTGCCACTCACAGATATGTAATATTGGATCATTTTCCTCAATAAATGACCGAGTATAATATTTTTGTCTCATTTGTTTAACTGGGTTCCCTTTATCTACTTTTAGGACTTGTGTGAAAATCTGATGATGTTTTAGGACATATTTATGCAGAAATATAGAAAATTCTAAAGGGTTCACAAACTTTCAAGCACCGCTCTACAGTCGCAAAAGCCATCAAAAATCAGGTTCCATATTCTCTTAAGTATGGGGCTCCACCCCTTGCGCTTTACACGCGGGGAGCTCTGCTATACACAAGGCTTTGTTGATGGACATGAGCTTCTGTTCTGTGTGCTCCAAGTTCCAGAATGATCAGGCATTCATCCGAGCTGCCATGCTATCACATGAATGCATTTTATACAGGGTAATGTAATAGTTTTATAGTTTTGCACATTTGTCACACTGATTTATTCATTTTTGTCTTTAAAAAAGGATCAGCATTTATCTGGACTAATTAATAAAATAGCCTGAATCCGTTTATTCTTTAAATCTGGAAAAGATTACAAGTCTCAACTACTTTTTCTGTTTACTGGTCAGATAATAAAAATGATTAGTTGTGCAACACCTAATGCTTGCACATGGAAAGTGTTTTCTGTGCTAAAATGAGAATTAGAAATTCAGGAGCGTGACATGGAGGCTGATGAGCCGGAAAGGGCTTCATCAGCGTCTGGTGAGTGAGATAAATCGAAGGGCGACGAAATTAGAATGGTGGCACAGTAAAAAGATTAAAATCGGTTAAATTGAATGAATGTTTTAAATGTTTGCTTATGCCACTTTTCACAATTTCTATAATGTCAGTTTATTTTTCCCAGTCGCCATTTCTTTTTTTTTCTTTTTTTTTATTGTCAGTCCATTTACCCAGTCGCCATTTCTGCTTCGAACTCCCATTTATTCACATTTCTACTCGAAAGGGGAGATTAGGGAAGCCTGTTTCTGCTGGAATGTCACTGACTGCACAACATTTCTAATGCAAATGTCAGCAGTACTGAATGTGATTTGAAAGTGAAAATGCCAAACGTTGCTGGATGTAACTCAGCTGAGGCAGAAAAAGAGGATGAGTCACATTGCAAATAGCTCTGGAACCTACAGCACCAGACTGTTATATTGAAATTAAAATTCTAAAGTTGAATATACATTGTATTGCTATCTCATATCTGGCACGTCTATATCCTTCTGTATGTGAATAAGAAGATTAAAACGAACGTTTAATAGGAGTCTCGTATATTACAAATATATTGTTGCGTGAATAGTTCTAGTCCTAGTAATCACCGTAATCACTGCAAATTTCTCTGAATTTAACAATGTGGCTTCACCCTCGGGGTTCAGCAACTTAAAATAAAATAACGCTTGCTCCAGCACATCCTATTATATTGCACAGTGAACTAGAAGCACACTAGCAGAAGCCTAAACTCGTCTTCGACTCGTTCAATATCATGCTAGCTGAATGGAATATATCTGATATACCACAAAAAAAGCCAGCCACTATTATTTATTATTATACATATGGGCAGCTTTTTCCATGGAATAAAAACGTATTCTGTTCCCTTCTAGCGGGTTTATTGATAGCATGCAATATTGTTATCGTATCGCTTATCCTCCGTGTATTACGCCACTCTCCTCAATGGAGAATGAACGTGCAATATTGTTATAATATTGCACGTTGTCAAGACAACACGACGTCACACATTGGAGCTCATGCGAGATCCAATGACAGCTTTTCTGCTGTGCGCATACACACAATCATTTCTTTGTCGGCCAGGAAAGAGCAAAGATCCAGTGCTAGGTTTAAGCACTAAATAAATAAACTGAAACTAAAGATGCACTGAACACCAGAAAGGCTACCAGAACTTCATTAGATATTCTTCACGCATGTTTACAAGAGAAAAACATACAAACGGACATAAAAAAACTGGAAAAGAGACACATCGGAGATGTAAAACTAAAACACTAGCGAGTGACTGACAGTTTGTAGACAAACATGGCCGCGAGGTTTGCGTCATTAAAAGCAGAAGATTTAAAGAGACAGACTCGCTGAACACCCAAAAGGTTACCAAAACTTCACTGGATATTCTTTACACATATTTACAAGAAAAAAACATACCAACGGACATCGAAAAACTGGAAGAGAGAGCAATAGCGGAAATATTGTCAAAGTTCTACTTGGAGGTGAGGAAAAGTGACGGAGACTTTTACAAGACGACTTCACTCGTGGACTTCACTCAGCAAAGCCCTTTTGAACAACTGCAATGTAACAATTAACTACAACCAAAAATAACTTTGAACTTGAACTGTCAACCTGGATATAGGTTGTATGTAAGTTGGGTTGTTATTCAGGCTTTTTGAACTTGTACCATTTTTGTTGTTAGAACTTTGTACATTGAATTGACAGAACATTGAATTACATTCGATCAGAATCAGCATTCAATATTGGTAAGTTACCGCCTTGTTCTTAACTTTTAGTAAAATCTATAATTGTTCCATCAAATGCGTATGTATAATAATAATAATATTGGCTGGCTTTTTTCATGGTATATCAGATATATTCCATTCAGCTACTCGCCTTTGACTTGTTCAGTATCATGCTAGTTGAATGGAATATATCTGATCGACTGCGGAAAAAAAACATTATTATTATTATTATTATTATTATTATGCCAGAGGGGAACCGTCAGGGTCTTCTAGGCCTTCAGAGAAGGCCCAAACATATCAGCATTTCAAATGTTTTATTTTAATTGTTTCAATTTTTAATTTCTTTCAAAATTTCATTGTAATTATTCTGTTCTAATTTTAATTTGGCCTCATTTTTTTTATCAAATTTGCTTCAGAAATGAAAGGGTTACTGTCCTGAAAACATTAGAGTTATCCAATGAGTTTTTTTGTTTGCTGTCTGTAGGCTGAGAAGGGTTTCGAGCTGGCTTACTCATTGGTGGGACAGAAGGCCATGGCAGTGTATGTTTATGTAGGAAGTGACAGATGAGTTTACCAATCAGATTTTGATTTCTAGTGGGAGGTACTAAAAATTTATCATGTTAGGCCTTCTTGAAGGCCAACACGAACTTAACTGCGAGTCTGCACTGTCAGCGCAGCAGTGAAGTCACCTTCCAGCCGGTGTAGCGTTCATCAGTAGTGTTAGCAAATACTAATAAAGCAGTCAAGCCAGTGCTATCGAGAGCAAGTAGCACAGGCTAACGACCGAGAAACCTAAGATTTCTGTCTCCAGACTCTTCTTCCACACACACTCGCCACAGTATTTTTCACTCATAGTTAAGTATTCATTTCCCTATGTAATTTACTTAGTTACTTTTAAAGTCGACATCGACAGCTACACACAGTGGAGCTACCTGGCAGCCTGCCACTAATCTCTTGTAAAATCTTTGCCCTGTTGCCTTTTTTGGTGTATCTGAAGTCCCAGCTGTAACAGTAACGGTTCAGCACTGCTTATAAATATGCATGAAGATTATCTAATGAAGTTTTGGTAGCCTTTCAGGTGTTCAATGCATCTTTTAGTTTCAGTTTTCAGTTTATTTATTTAGTGCTTAATTATAGCATACAGGGTTTCCCCTAGAAAAACTGGAATGTGTAGCTTGTTATTCTTAATTTACCCACAAATGTTTTTATTCCACTTGAAAAGTGTTCGGCAAACCAGCTAGTGGATTTGGGACACTACGATATCCTGAACTATTTAGTATTTGGAACTTCTAAATACACTGGAGATGCTAAAGGCTTACAAAAGTACAGATGCCTACAAATATCTCGAGGCAGGTTTTGTGCCGGAATGTTACGGGAAATTCTTGATAAAGAAAAATACCTTATTATAACCAAGGGAAGCTCAAACGTGGACTTATAACAGTAATAAAGAAGCCAGAGCCTAGAGCTCTCATATTTTATGGTGTTTAGCCTCATCTACATTATCAGTACATAACAAACATGCTGCTAGTTGAGCCAAGCATTAGATCTAATAAAATAAATCGCATCCAAAGCCCACATCCAGATATCTGCAGTTGCCATGACGTCACATAAAGGTGACCACGATGCTGTAACGTTTTTGTTCTGTTCACTTTTGCTTTGTTTGTTAAATGACATAATCTAACAGGTTTGCCAAGGCAATCGGGGAAAATTCAAGTAGGAGCCCTGCGTCCCAGGACACATTAAAATTCTGAACATGCATTTTTTTGGCATTTTCCTGCATAAAAATGCACAATTTCTGCGTTAACAAGATCCCTGATGGGACTAAATTGTAAGCATTGTGGCAGCAGTTTGATGGGTAGCGGCATGTCACTAAGCATATCGGTCAATAAATTAATCGTAGCAGTGCCGCTATGCTATGACGCTTTAGGGGAAACCCTGGCATAGCTAGTCCTAGCACTGGATTAGCATCGTCTTTGTCTTTCCCAGCAAACAAATAAATGTTTCTGCGCATACGCAGCAGAAAACTTTCTCATTAAATATTCGCATCAGCGCCGACTTGACGTCATGTCTTGACAACCATGCAGTATCGTAAATGATATTGCACACTCATTCTCCATTGGGTAGAGTGGCGTAATACACGTAGGATAAGTGATATGCTAACAATATTGCATGCTATCAAACCAAATGAATGAAACCTGCTAGAAGGGAATAGAATACATGTTTTTATTTCATGGAAAAAGTGTCCTGTATGTATAATAATTTCTGATATTTCACTCCGATGACGTCACTCCCAGTGTTTTCCCACTCACTAGACGTGCGTTGTCAAATTGGCGAACCGGTTCAAAATGAAAATTCTTTTGATTGACTTGTGTATTTTATTTTGTGGATGCATCCATATCATATAAAGAACATTACATGGTGACACGAAGATATGAACTTTACCTTCTCGTGTTGAAAGTATTTCAGTCGGTTGCTTTGCTCACTCGTGAACATGTTCACCACTTAAAGATAAACTTCATATCTTTGTGCCACTGTGCAAGATCCTCTTTTTATCCCTAAATGATTCACTTCTCGAATTGTTTCGAGCAGTTTAATTGTCGTCTTTGTGCATTTAAGCTCGGCCTTGAACGGCATTGCATAGTTGTTTGAATTCGCTGAACTTGCTGTTTCTCCTCAAGTGAAGATCACACAAGAACAAAGAGAACTCTGTCTCCAAGTGGAGTTCTTCTTGTTCTGAATAATTATGCCTCAAATACCTTGAACGATGCTTCAAACAAGAAGGAAGTGATTGAAGAAATGCCAGTGAATTTGGTCTGAAATAGTTTTTCAGTAACTTCCTTCCTGTTTTTGAAGTCTGTTTTAAAGGAATTTGAGGAATACATATTGGGAACAAGAAGAACTAGAAAGGTACTCTTTAGAGTGCATTCCTCCGCCAAGCCACACGTCTGTATTTGTATCAAAATCTAATCAATTGTTTCTTGGCCCTTCGCCAATGTTGTAGTTGAGTCACTAAAGCTTGAGTCTGAGTCCAGTCTCGAGTCTCCAGTGTTCAAGTCCAAGTCATTAAAAAAATTTCCAAGTCAAGTCCACTATTGATCCGAGTCGAATCCGAGGACAAGACTCCAACTGCACCCTTTGACGGCGGCTGTTTTAGCGCCATTAACATTAGTTTGTTCCTGAACATAACATATGAACAGGTGAATGTGCATTCTCTTTGTCAGGGAGTGCAAAGTATTCTGTCAGAGATGGTTGGGAGACGGATGTAAGTGCAGAAGGTGCGTTTATTAATACAAGTGAAGACGGGTAAACAATCCAGAACGGCAGGCAAAATCGTAAAACAGTGAAACAGGCAATAGGTCAAGCGAGGCACAAATAGGCTCTCGTAGACTCGGCAGGATCAAAGACGAGAAACAAAAAATCAGGGTTCAGGAAACCAAAGAAGGAAATGAAGTTCAGTAATGTGTCAGCAACACAAGTCAATACTTTGCAAAGTAAGTGTGTTTTCACAGTTTGTATATCGGCGCGCTGATTGCGCCTTAATCCTGTGCGAGTCGTTTGAGAGTCCGCTTGGCACGTGCGCTGTCCGGAGCGCGCCCGAGAGTCTATCTGATGCATGCACCAAGGTGTGCAGGTGTGACACTCTTGCACAAAATTAGTGCAAAAATGAATGTAGATATAAATATCTTATGCCAAATTATTATGGCATGTTACAAAACATAAAGAAAAAAACCCGAGTCCTCGTCTCCAGTTTACAAGTCCAAATGCAGTTAATGCACAAGTCCGAGTCATCAGTGCTGAAGTCCAAGTCGAATCCTGGACTCAAGTATTACAAGCCTGCCCTTTCCTCCAAACTTCATCAAAATCAATTCACTACTTTTTGAGTTACGGTGGGAAAAGGCAAACAAACGGAAGCAAAAACTTAACCTCCTCCAACAAAGTTGGCGAAGGTAATTAGACTTGTTGGAGTGGAGGCATTCCTGTCCACACCATTGACTGAGTTTGACTTGGTTGAGTTTGTTTTGATGATCACCTTGCACATGCACTAAATGCAGTGGCTCTCAAACCCATACATGTCAGCCTATACGGAATGTCTGTATTTTATACGGATTTGATTCAATAAACGTAGTATACGGGCATACAAATAGTTATACGGATTCTTTAAAAAAACTTCAATATTTATTTAGAGCTATAATCAATTCCCATGATGATAAGAGCGCATAACATTTACAAACGTATTGTACACCACAGAAAGCACAGACAGCCAGTAAAGAGTCTTATGAAATCGCGCGTTATCTTGTGGTAGCGAGACTTCGTTCCACTTTTGATCATGCGCACACCGCATTGCGAGAATCCCGACAACCGGGAAGTAACATTTTGTTTGAAAAGCGTATTTCCACCTGAGCGACTTTCACTAGCGACTGAAAAGATTCTGAATGGGCACTCCGGCAAGATCAACACAGACACTTGCTGTGACATGCAGCCTCATGAGGTATTGGTGCAGAGTGCTAAAAAAGCTGTCATGGAGTACAATTCAGAACATCAGAGTGACACTTTGTGTTTTTGTCAAACATTGGAGCTTTGTATTCATTCTGAAGGTTTATTGTTATTAATATTGAATAAAAAGTAACTTGGATATATCATTGTTAATTAGCATTCAAATTTTAGGTAAATTATTTTAATTTGCATCTTATAAGGATTTTATAAGGGAAATACGGATTTTGGAGGTTGGTTATACAGGTTTGATTGATCAAAGGTTGACATGTATGCAAACCAGTCCTCAGGGTCTCCACAGATGGTCCAGGTTTTTGCTCTGTCCCCACATTAGGGTGCCATGAAGACCATTTTGAGAACCAAAGGGTGAAAGGAGTTGAAAACATTTGCTTTGGGGTACAGACCTGAACTGTGTGTGTTGTCGCCCCTCCAACAGACAGTACAGGGGGGAAGGCCCGATTTTTGACTGACTCGCTTTGTCGGTTCAGCAAAAACATGACCCATTACTCATTACTGATTTAGAAATATTTTTTCTTTTGCTAATTTTGCACAGTTGAGCTCATGCTAATTATGATTGCAGTCTCTGCATTTGTAATAGTGCTGGTTGCACAGGGTCATGATGTGTAACTGAGCCTCCAAACAAAGCATTATTATCTGTGCTTTGAACATTCACCAACTTCAGACATTCTAGTGGATGGAAGATTTCCGTTGACTAATAATGGAATCACATGATCAAAAGAGTGCAAATAGATTTATTTCAGAAATGGAGAAGAGTCTTCAAGCATCACATCACGGGTTTAACAATGTGTTTTTAATGGATTGCCAGGTGTATCACAGGTGTATGAGCTGGGAATTCACCCTGAATGGGACTCCAGTCCATTTCAGGACACCCCCACCACCACATACACACATGATTGTACCCCCGCTCCTGTCTGTCTGTCTGTCTGTCTGTCTGAAACACCCTTTTTCTCAGCAACTACAAATCATAGCCACTTGGTACCAAGCTTCAGGTTGGGGTTCTATACCTTGTATACCATTTTCAGGTGTGTCGCACATCGACTTCCTGTTTACCGACTGAATGTATTGACGAAACATTATAGCATGGATTTACAAAATTGTCGTAACACTTTTCTCAGCAACTACAAATCACAACTGCTTGATATTTGGTACCGAGCTTCAGCTTGGGGTTCTATACCATGTATACCGTTTTCAGGTCTGCCGCACATCAACTTCCTGTTTACCAACTGAATGTATTTACGAAACATATAGGGTGGATTTTGACACTGTTTCAGGAAGCAGAATGCTATTTCAAAATGACAGTTTACCAGGATGCTATTTGAAATCCCTGGGGAGAACACTGCTCTTGTTTCAGGGTTAATTATTTGTTGACGTCAACATTCATAATAAGTGTCCTATTCCTTCGATTGCTTGGGTTCTGATATAAGCGAGAGTGGGGGGATACGCAAGTGAACAGTAGCTCACAGTTAATCTTTTCAAATGATTTCTTCACATGTTTTTAACGTACAGTTAAAAAAAAAAAAGTCTGAACCAGGCGGCACTGTGGTGTAGTGGCTAGCACGGTCACCTCACAGCAAGAAGGTTCGAGCCCAGTGACCGACGGGGGCTTTTCTGTGTGGAGTTTGCATGTTCTCCCTGTGTCTGCGTGGGTTTCCTCCGGGTGCTCCGGTTTCCCCCACAGTCCAAAGACATGCGGGTTAGGCTACTTGGTGGCTCTAAATTGACCGTAGGTGTGAATTGGTGTTTGTGTCTATGTGTCAACCCTGCGATGAACTGGCGACTTGTCCAGGGTGTACCCTGTCTCTCGCCCATAGTCAGCTGGGATAGGCTTCAGCTTGCCCGTGACCCTGCACACGATAAGCGGTTACAGATGATGGATGGATGTCTGACCCATATATATATCTGCAAGAAGTCCACTTTGCATATCATTATTGATGGCCATATTTGGTATCTATTTATTATTGGTGTTTCTGATCAGAGCCTTTGTCTCTATGATTCAGATTTAAGAAATCATATTTTTTGTTTGCTATAATAGAGGGTATTATGTAATATAGCACTTGCATCATGTAGTGGACCTGCTTCTTCTAGAGCTACAGATAAGCCCATCTCGTTCCTGTCTTATTGATTTTGACTCCAGCCTGGTACGAGTACCATGTCTCCAACAACTCCATTAGTTTCTGTCATTCTAAAGCACCCTGTGTTCAAAATGATTTAAAAAAAAAAAATCCGTGGTGTGGTTTTGCCTCATGCCATTTTTTTGCGGGGAAAATCTCTTCATGTGTTGGTAATTGACTGTCGGCTGCTCGCCGCGCACATGCAAATGCAAAAGTATCCTCTTCATCGTCCTCTTCACCGCCCACATCTAAAGCATCAAAACTCCAGGGAGTTCAGCCAGAACTGGAGAATGCTGTGTAATATGGCATTTACTGTCCTTGAGACATCCTGCTTTGTAGCTAAGGTTTAATTTGGCACTAAGCCTGAGTATGAGCTTTCGAGGTAGAATCATCGGAGTATTGTATCCATAGCAGATTATCCATGAAGTAAAACACGTCACCTGTTTATAGTTATCGAAGATTTGAGCTTACTGCCTGAGCGTAACCTTTTGTCAGTGCAACGAACCACGTGGTTCTTTTGCTGGGTCTTACATTTGTCAAGAAGAAAATAAAAGCCAGAGAAGTGCAGGTGAATAACCAGCACACCCCTGCGGCTCCACAACACTCCATGCCATTCTGTGGCTGCTTAGCAACAGCAGGGGGTGGGGGTGGAGTACTGGCCATGGCAAAGGATGATCATTTGCCTAGTTAATGGGAAAAAAAAACAAGAGTGAGGCATTACAGAGGAAAAGGAGAGATGATGATGATGATGATGATATATATATATAAATATAATATAATCTAAAATACACACACACCCCGGGGCGGCACGGTGGTGTAGTGGTTAGCGCTGTCGCCTCACAGCAAGAAGGTCCGGGTTCGAGCCCCGTGGCCGGCGAGGGCCTTTCTGTGCAGAGTTTGCATGTTCTCCCCGTGTCCACGTGGGTTTCCTCCGGGTGCTCCGGTTTCCCCCACAGTCCAAAGACATGCAGGTTAGGTTAACTGGTGACTCTAAATTGACCGTAGGTGTGAATGTGAGTGTGAATGGTTGTCTGTGTCTGTGTGTCAGCCCTGTGATGACCTGGCGACTTGTCCAGGGTGTACCCCGCCTTTCACCCGTAGTCAGCTGGGATAGGCTCCAGCTTGCCTGCGACCCTGTAGAACAGGATAAAGCGGCTAGAGATAATGAGATGAGATGAGACACACACACACCCCGATCAGCCATAATATTAGGACCACTGACTGACAGGTGAAGTGAATAACATTTGATTATCTCATTAAAATGTGATTTGTCAAGGGATGGGATATATCAGAGAACAGTCAGTTCTTGAAGTTGATGTGTTGGAAGCAAGAAAATTGGGCAAGCATAAGGATGTGAGCAACTTCGACAAGGGCCAAATTGTGATGGTTAGATGACTGGGTCTGAGCATCTCCAAAATGGCACATCTTGTGGGGTGTTCCTGGTATGCAGTGGTTCAAGGAAGGAGAACCGGTGACAGGATCATGGGTGTCGAAGGCTCATTGATTCGCATGGAACATGAAGGCTTGCCTATATGGTCCAGTACCTCAGAAGAGCTACTGTAGCACAAACTGCTAAAAAGGTTGATGCTGAAACCTTTCTGGTTTTAGCCAAATCATGCAGATACAAATCAAGAGCTTCAGTTAATGTTCACTTCTTCAAACATCAGAATGGGAAAAATTGTGATCTCAGAGTATGGCTTTCACTGTGGTGATGGACTGGTTTGAGTATTTCAGAAACCTCTGATCTCCTGGGGTTTTCACACAAAACAGTCTCTCAAGTTAGTACAGAATGGTGCGAAAAACAAAAAAACGTTGAGTGAGCGACAGTTCTGTGGGTGGAAACAAACGCCTTGCTGATAAGAGAGGTCAGAGGAAAATGGCCAGATTGGTTCAACCTGCCAGGAAGGATATAGCAACTCCTTTACAACCATGGTGAGCAGAAAAGCATCTCAGCTTTTGAAATGTTTGATGAGGCACACTTGTTAATTAAAAGTCATTCCAGGTGACTACCTCATGAAGCTGGTTAAGATCATGCCATTGTCTCTCAGTTTGGTCATTTGCCACCCACTCACTTGCTCGTGTGCCCCTGTCATCAACAGCTAGGAACCAAGGAGGGTGAGGGCTAGCAATTGCATCTTCCAAGACACATGAATCTAGCAACCTTTTTCTACCTGCTGTATCATAGTGCAGTGCAACACACTGTGCGGAAAGCACTAACTGCCTTCTTTTGCATACACAAGCTCACAGACACCCATGATTGGCTCGTGTTGCTCTGATTAATAGGGGATGGAAAGAGAGTAACGCTATCCCACCCACTCGAAGAGTACAACTAATTTTGCTGTCCTGGATTCCTGACCATGGGTTGCTGTGGAATCATGATGACAGCAGGGCGTTGGGCTAGTTTAATCATTTGTAAAGTTTGAATCAAAAGCTACATGTTTTGACTTTTCTTGTAAGTCCTAACTAAGGTTACAGCCAGATAACCATTCCCAGTCCATTTTAGTGCTCCTCAGATAGTGTGTATGTAACACAGCAAATGAACTCAGACCCTATTAATCAACCCATAAATGAACCATACTCTGACCATCTCCAGAGGTGGTTCATTTTGTGATGCCCTGAATTCATGTCTTGTGAAAACAAAGTGGGTCCTACTCCATTTCACATTTAGCTTTATGGCTGGGGTTGTCATAAGTACATAGCTGGCCTTGCAGATAAAATGTTGTTACTTGTGGTCTCATGACCCAACCTCGTGACAGTGTTGGGTCGCACTGAGGCTAATAGAGGCATTGTGGCACTGGCAATTAGAGTTAGGTCTAGAAGTATTTGGACAGTGACATAATTTTTCTTACTTTTGCCTCTGTATACCACCACAGTGGATTTGAAGTGAAGCAATCAAGACATGATTGAACGTTTTGACTTTCAGCTTGGGGCAACATGGTGGTGTAGTGGTTAGCACTGTCGCCTCACAGCAAGAAGGATCTGGGTTCAAGCCGAGATTGCTTGTCGAGTTTGCATGTTCTCCCCATGTCTGTGGGGGTTTCCTCTGGGTGCTCCAGTTGATGCTATAAACCCCCCACCGACAGAAACCCGAGTGCAAAACTGTTCACGACAACCTTAGTCAGCAAGTCAGCTGCAGTCCCCAGCCACAAAAGCACCACTGCAAGAGTCCAGTGCGTCCTCCAGGCGCGATCCCCAACTATCCGCATGGGGCCGCCCTCCACAGGAGCGATGCGATGAGACTCCAACCAGACACAGGGCACCAGGATGGATCAGGCAGGTCTGAGGAGCAGAAGAGGTCAGCATCTCAATCCCAGGACCGACATGTAACTCAGAGGGACAGATTTGGGGGGGTGGAGAGAAAACACAGGTTGTTAGGTATGCCCAATGTCACCTGAATAAGTAGGAACAGTATACATATTGCACTGAGTACAAGCAGGGACTCCAGCAACTAACTATGACAGCATAACTAAAAGGGGAGAGCCAGAAGGTAACACAGACATGAGGGAGCGCCGAGACATAAAGCAGCCAGCCACTACACAGTCAACAAATTCGAGTGAGCAAGCGAGTGGGGACTGACAGCATCCATACATCCCAGTTTACCAAAACACTCTGTCTGAGGACCCTCCAGATCTACACCTTTACCTCATAAACACCGTTAACAAAAGGCTTGACTAAACAGATATGTTTTCAGCCTAGACTTAAACACCGAGACTGCGTCTGATTCCCAAACACTACTTGGAAGGCTGTTCCATAACTGTGGGGCTTTGTAAGAAAAGGCTCTGCCCCCTGATGTAGCCTTCATTATACGAGGTACCAGCAGATAGCCTGCACCTTTTGATCTAAATAGGCGTGACGGGTCATAGAGGAGCAGAAGTTCACTCAGGTACTGTGGTGCGAGACCATTCAGTGCTTTAAAGGTCAATAGTAGTACTTTATAATCAATACGAATTTTGATTGGGAGCCAATGCAGTGTGGATAAGACAGGGGTGATGTGGTCATATTTTCTAGTTCTAGTAAGGACTCTTGCTGCTGCATTTTGAACTAACTGGAGCTTGTTTATGCACTTATTGGAACACCAAGACAGTAAGGCATTACAATAATCCAACCTGGAGGTAACGAAAGCATGAACTAGTTTTTCTGCATCATGTAGTAACATTATATTTCTTATCTTAGCAATATTTCTGAGATGAAAGAAAGCTATCCGGGTGATGTTATCATGTGAGTTTCGAATGAAAGCCTGGGGTCAATAATCACTCCGAGGTCTTTTACTGCTGCACGTGAAGAAACAGAAAGGCCATCCAGAGTTACTGTGTAATCAGAAAACTTGCTTCTAGCTGCATGTGGTCCAAGTACAAGTACTTCAGTCTTGTCAGAGCTAAGCAGAAGGAAATTAATAAGCATCCAGTGTCTAATGTCCTTTACACATTCCTCAGTTCTATTAAGCTGGTGTCTGTCACATGTACGCTCAAGCACAGACTTAAGCACACAGTGAAATTCAACCCATCTGAAGTAGTGAACACACACAGGTGAGCAGTGAGCACACACGCATACCCAGAGCAGTGGGCAGGTATGCTACAGCACCCAGGGAGCAGTTGTGGGTTAGGTGCCTTGTTCAAGGGCACTTCAGCCCAACTTTCAGACCATGGCTGCCTCATGTTAACCTAACTGTGAACATCTTTGGACTGTGGGGGAAACCGGAGCACCCGGAGGAAACCCATGCAGACACAGGGAGAACATGCAAACCTCCACACAGAAAGGCCCTCGCCGGCTGCTGGGCTCAACCCCAGAACCTTCTTGCTGTGAGGCGACAGTGCTAACCACTACACCACCGTGCCGCCCAAAAGCATCGCAAAGGAAGAATGCAACAGGTTGGTGATTTCAGTAGGTCACTAGCTTGATGCAGTCATCGCAAGCAAGGGATATGAAACCAAATATTGTGTTATTTACATTGAAAGACTGGTCCAATACTTTTGCTCACCTAACATTTGGGTGGTCTGCCAGCAAAGCTACCACACAATGCCAAGTTATTGAACAAAAATATGTAAATATTGGAAATGAAAGCTGAGATTCTGGTCCATCTTCTCTTATTTACCTTTTGACCTCAAACCCGAATGTCTTCAGTGTGTCGCAAAAACAAAATAATTGGCCTTGCTGTTCCAATATTTTTGGATGGGACTGTGTTCATTATAATGTCTATAGGTAGTAATGTATATTGCTTTTGTAATATATGGAGCATATTTTCTAGTGTGAGACAGAGAGAGAGGCATTGCTTCTCATATATTGTGAAATGTTTTTGACTCCTGCTGCATACCATGTTTAGTTGTCTTTGATCGTCTGTCCAGAGAATAATTACTTCCTGCAATCTCTAAATGATGGTCGCTTTGGAAGAGCCTGTCAAAACAAATAAAAAAACAAAGTAATATCACTTTGTCTTCATAAAGTCTTCACTGGAAATGTATTTAAAGAAGAATGAAAGTCATTCAAACGAAAGCATGCAATCCTGCAAGCTGATTAAATTGTCATTATAATGATCGGTCCAGCCAGTATAAAGCCTCACATTATTTTGGCATATGCCACATCATCCTGAGCTTTCTGGAAATAAATTTGCCCAATCCAGTGATGTGGTCAAACCAGCATTTGTCACAGACATCCAGTTTGTAATGTGCTTCTGTTGCATCAGTATTGCAAATAACTGTACCAATATTACAGCTCTTGTCATTCATTTATCAACAAATTCTCAGAAAATGTATTGAAGGCATTTGTGCCTGGTTATAAAAATGGAAAGCAGAAATACAAATATATGAGACAAAGATGGTGACGGTTGTATTTAGAATCCAGCTACGTTTATGATAAAATATTTAAAGATGACATATATTATGCCCCGGCGGCACAGTGGTGTAGTGGTTAGCACTGTCGCCTCACAGCAAGAAGGTCCTGGGTTTGAGCCCCGTGGCCGGCGAGGGCCTTTCTGTGTGGAGTTTGCATGTTCTCCCCGTGTCTGCATGGGTTTCCTCCGGGTGCTCCAGTTTCCCCCACAGTCCAAAGACATGCAGGTTAGGCTAATTGGTGGCTCTAAATTGACCATAGATATGAGTGTGAATGGTTGTCTGTGTCTCTGTGCCAGCCCTGTGATGACCTGGCGACTTGTCCAGGGTGTACCCTGCCTCTCACCCATAGTCAGCTGGGATAGGCTCCAGCTTGCCTGTGACCCTGTACAGGATAAACGGCTACAGATGGATGGATGGATATTATACCCCTTTTCCACAAGTTGACACAGTTCCCTGAAGTCTTAATGAAATGTCTGTGACATGCTTTGGTCAAAATACCAAAAGAATACTGATTGCAGTACAGCTCCCTTCTCACTCTGTCTAAACAGCCCTGTTCAGAACGGCCGATTTGAGTGCCTGTTACTTTAAATGATAAACACCCCCCGCACGCCAACCAATCATGTAGCACTTTCCTGATGAATATTCATTCAAAAAAAGCAGTTCTCATACTATGAGTGGAGATACTCAGATGAACGGGCGGCATAATCCTAAACCACTCGTGACATAGCAGGGGGAGCCAAATCTTGAATGGATTGTTGAAGCACATGTAGGCAGCCCAAAAGAAACTGACTGGGTGTCTTATTTCATAGTTTGTAGGTTTGCAGGCACTCTAAAAACATGTACAAAACACTGGAAAAAGCAGCGTTGTAGTCGAGTCACTAAACCTCGAATCCAAGTCCAATCTCGAGTCCCCAGTGTTCACGTCCGCGTACAAGACTCCAACCGCACCATTTGACGGTGGCTGTTGCTGCCTTTATATGAAAGCGTCTCTGCTACTGTGTTGGACTAACGTTCCTGCCCGACTGCCCCATTTTAGTTAACAGGCTACAGATAAAAAGCTTGTTCATCACTCAGCAAGCCCCGCCCACTATCAACAGGGTAAATAACATGAGAGAGGGTTAACACTAGCTAGTTCATTGCTCAGCAAGCCCCGCCCACTATCGACAGAGCAATGAATATAGCGTGTCACTTCCTTCTCTGGGTGGAGTCTTGCCAAATGATGATTGAAGTTCAAGGTTGTCCCCGTCGTCTCCTCAATAGTTCTTCTACATATGGAGCACATAGCAGTGCATCCACGAGAAGTCTGTATAAGCAAAGCAGACAATCCTAGGGGCTTCTCTCCAGGCATTTTAGCACCATTAACGTTAGTTTGTTCCTGAACATGACTTATGAACAGGTGGATGCGCATTCTCTTGCATGAAATTAGTATAAAAATTAATGTAGATATAAATATCTTATGTCAAATTATTATGGCATGTTACAAAAAAATTTAATAAAAAAAAATCAGAGTCCTTATCTCCAATTTACGAGCCCGAATGCAATTAATGTACGAGTCCAAGTCATCAGTGCTCAAGTCCAAGTCAAGTCACGAGTCCTTAAAATTAGGGCACAAATCGGACTCAAGTACTACAAGCCTGGGGAAAAAGTTAGTTTTTCAAATTTTGGACTGCAGATTGTGTGTGTGTGTGTGTGTGTGTGTGTGTGAGAAACCAGTAAACTTAGGGGAAACACTGCACTCTATCGCAGGGCACCGTGTACACACACATGTACACACAGCCCTAGGGGCCATTTAGCTTACACTGCAAAAAAATTATATCTTGTCAAGAGAAAATTTCTTTAATATGGGTGGATTTATCTAATATTTCTTATTAGATGATTATTAGAACTCAAATACAAGATTTAGTTTACATTTGGACACTTTTACTCATTTCAAAATACGTGTGTAGACATCATGTTGGCCTTTGTGTTGCTTGATGTACAAAAAGGAGACGCCCTTTACAGCATAATATTTTAAAAACATTTTCAAATCGTGCAGCAATTACTAAACGTGAAATTTAACCCTCAGGGGGTTGAGAGCTTTGCCAGCAAAGCTCAGGAGGTTTAGAATGATGAGGTCATGTATTTAGATTAATATTTTTGCGAGTTTTTATCATACAAGCATGATAAACATATTGACAGGAACGTTATACTTTACACTTTCATATGTGCCCACTGCCAAATGATATATATTTTTTTTTAATTATCGAAATTAGATGAAACATGAAACTTGTCACCTTACTCAGTCACACTGGAGTCACAGCGCTGAGTGCCCACTTACACATTCATAAAAGACTATTCACATGGTAACGGAATGCTAATCATTTTCACTCTTTCGGTTTCGATTGCTCTTTCGCAGTGGGAATGCCCACCGTAAACAGGATAAAAAATGTCAGCCATAGTTTAGGCTACCTGTTTGGAGGTCAAACTTGTTGCGAGATGACGCTTTGGATGATTCAGGACAGTGATGAAATTTCAGTGGTTCATCAGGTCTTGAGAACTGCGACACTGATGAGCGGTGTCATTTTGAACTTCGACTCGATCCAACTGAAGATCAACTTGAGTAAGTGTAAATATTTCTTCTGTTTATTATGAGAATATCGGTTGATATGAGTATGCTGTAGTGCATACACACGGAAAATGACTGAGCAGTTTTTCCAAAGTTAAAAGTATTTTCCTCAGAAATAGTTAATTTTGCTCGGTTTTGAGCTTAGAGAGTAAAAGTTGGAGTGGGAGCAGAATTAGAGTAATTGTGTAACAAAGTTGGTTGTGGCTTTGAACTGAGTAAAATAGTACAAGAGTTAATTTCAAGACACACTGAATAGAGTACAACTTAAAAATACCAGATAAATTAAGCTGTTGTAAAAAGCAGTTTTAGAACTGTGTTGGAATGTGTGGAAAAACATGACCTTACCCATTGTGACGAACCGTTTTGATCACTTGACCTGATGAGATTTAAGAGTTGGCACTCTTCTCATTGAATGGAATGGAATTTTTTATTTTTTTTACTCTTCTCATTGAATACCCTTCCCACTGCCAGTTCTTTATCCCAAAACATAGGACACACATTTTTTGATGGCCAGGAAATTGTCCAAATCAATGGAGCAGATTTAAGTTTTTATACTTGATACATTCCTAAGACTGAACAGAATCACCTCAAGTGACCAAAACGGTTCGACACAGTGGGTGAGGGTCGTGTTTTTTCACGCATTCCAACACAGTTCCATAACTGCTTTTTACAACGTCTTCATTTGTTTTTATTGTTTTAAAGTACAATCATAACAAACATATCACATTGATATTATTGTAGCTGAACTTGTGCTGAATACAAAAAAAGTCATACGAGATTGAAAATACTGCTTAGATTTGTTGAAATTGATGACAAAATCAGAGCATGTCAAAATCATTAGAGTACCAGAAAATACCCTCAGACCCCAGAGGGTTAACAGGGTATGTAACCTTAAAGTGATATATGTTGATAAAGGCAATATGTATTTTTAATGATAAAAGGCATTGTCCAGTTCACACTTTTCTCTGCTAAACTGTGTCTCACAGTGCACTACATCTCCGTTTGCCTGAGAAATGTAAAATCTGGGAGTCTAATCTCAGTGCCAGAAAGAAAGTAGAACAGTTTTTATGCTATAAATGGGGGGGGCAAACAAAAAAAATCCTGCATTGATAAACAGTAGTTTCACAGTATCACAGGAAACAGAGTACTTCCATCCCATTCATTCCATGTCCTCAGCTTTTGTTATTGGAAAATCCGTGATCTGCTCCTCGTTCCTCACTCAAACATCTAAACATTTGTCGGAACAGTTGGCCTGAGCAGTTGCAGGATCGGAAGAATGTCTGCGTTACTGCTTGTGTTATTCACCGAACAGTCTGTGTAGGAAGTGTTTTGTGTGCACAAAGTATGTGGAGAAATGTGTATCCAGCGTGTATAAGCAGTAAAAACAGCAGCATGTTTTCCAGCGAGAAAGAAAAAGCCAGAGGTGTGTGTGGGTGTGTGCTTGCTTGCACTGTGTTATCAACCTTATTTCCTAGAGCACACAGTGCATTGCTCCTCCTGGATATCATGGAAAGAGTTTCTCTTTGGGGAAGGTTGCTGGGATTGTGTTGATAGAAGGGTGCTGCTGAGGCTAGATGTCAGGCCAAACCTCGGTCTTGTGCCCTTGAGGCCACTTCCTCCTCCCTGAAGGCTGAACGAGAGGCTCTCTGCCTCACCTTGTTTACAGAGCTCCACCAATCAGAGCCAGCTGCAGAGATGAAGAGGATTCTGGGACATTGGCTTGGCCTCAAGACTCCCCTTGAATTTGGCTGGTAGTTTGTGCTTTAAAAAAAAAGAAGCAGAAAAATCGATCCCCTGCCATGACTTGAAGAGAGAACTTGATTTGAAAGCACCCTGAGAGCCAAAATCCTCAGCAAGCAATTAATAATTGTGTCGTTTTAAAAAAAAAAATTGCTCTCATCACGTTTTAATAGTGATGCAGTTGAACAGCATGTTGTGAGAACCTGTGTATAGTCCTTCCCCAGAGCATCTCCTCTTTATTGACTACTTTCACATATATATATCCATAATGCCTTGCAACTTGAGGGGTAACCAGGCACTATATTTGTTTACCAAGTCAGATAACCTCAGTCATTTCTTCGAATTCACATGGGGAAAAATGACTTTTCCTAATTTTAAAGTTTTATAGAATACCTAAAGAGGCTACGCATCTAAAAGTGTGGTTAGACAGAATACGCCATCAAAGTTTAACACTGACAGAAACCACACGACTGTGTCTTGCACACTTCAGTGGTGGAGTAAAGTCTGATGATCCAAGTCATGAAGCCTGCAACCCCTCTGTCTTTGTGTTTAGTCATAAAAAGTGTGAAAACCAAAAAAACAAGGACAAGTCAAAGAACTGAAAAGGAGAATTTTATTGTTTTCCGTTTCCAGTTAAGAGTATGTCGTGCACGTTTGGCTGCTGCTTCTCATTGGAGCTTTTCATTCATCTTTTTTTTTGTGTAGTTTGATGTTTGTTTTTTTGTTTGAGTGTTTTTGTCCACCAGTTGTGGAGTAGCTCCGGACCCAGTTTTGGCGTCGGATCCCTTCAGGCCTTGGTGTGCCGTGGATGATGCCTGTGTGCCTCGCTATGGATTGCACTGAGCTCGTTGCTCTTTTAACATCGTGGTTGTCCAGCTCTCTGTGCTGTCATGCTTCTGTGCTTGGCACGATGTTCCGAGTAATGTTGCCCGGTGGCGTCGCAGTGGCTGTGCAGGAGATTTGGGACGACATAACGCTCTGTGTGGTGATGCTTCTGTGCTTGCTTTGTGGATCCATGGTGCGGTGTTCTGAGTGATGTTGCCTGGTGGCGGCTGTGCAGGCGGTGTGGGATTTATCTTCGTGCACCTGGTGAGACTGTGTTAGGTACACCATTGGAATTATATCCTTGACCCTCTTTTGGTAGACTTTTTTTTTCACTTCTCAATTGTAAAGCGACCTTGGGTCTGACGAAGGTGCTATATAAATTGAACTGATTATTATTATTGAAGGATCAACTCCCAAAACAAAGTGCAAATGATGCAGTGTAAGTAAGCTGACATGTACTTCCCCTTTTAGTGTTTATGTAGGTAGATCGAATGTAGTATTTGACCCTGTAGTCCAAACACCTTCCTCTAACAGCCCAAAGATTGTCGTAATCTGGTAGCATATGAGCTTGAGGAAAATCAGAGTGAAAGAAATCAAAATCAACTTAAATTTGGCAGTTCTGCTGTGTTTACAGTACTTACTTGACTGAGTGAATTCCTTGCTTGTGTACCCAAGCACGAAGCGTTTTGTATTTTCTCATGGCTTTTTCGTCATAACCAGCACCCAACAAAAAACGATTTCACTGTGGATTCTTCTATAATCAGTGTTGATCTTTCTCAGCTCTTCTGCCAATCTTTTAACTTGTGCAGGTAAGTAATTGTTGGAACACCCGTGTTGAGAGACGAAGAAGGCTGTTGACTGTCATCCGAAACAGAGATGTTCAAAGCGTTCGATATGATATTTACAGGCGCTTTTTTACCGACTGATTTCTCAAAATCCACAGAAAAGGCTTTGTGGATTTCTTGAAGCTTTGGTTTGGTTAGTTTTGACACTTCTTTGAAGGTTTTAGGGAGATTTAAATTTGATAGATTACTGTAATTGTGTGACTCTATGCTGTTTTGCTTATATTTTGGTTACCCCACCAAGGCGCAAAGCATTATGGGTAATGTGAAAGTAGTTGATTATCCACATGTCATCAGTTACTACAGTCAACGTAAAGCCAACCTTGCACTAAAGTCCCTTCCATGCCAGGATCTGGTCTTCCCAGGCAGTCTCCTGTCCCAGTACTACCCAACTCCTTGAGACGCGTGGGCGCGACACCAATCTCCGGCCTCTCGCCTATACAGCTAGGGTTACAGTGGGGGGCTAGTCCTCTGGTAACCGCAAGAGTTTGACTTCCTTACTCACATCTGTATTGCAGCGTGCCTTGCCAGATGGCAGCAGGTACCATTTTTATGATGGTCTTTGGTATGACCCGACCGCGAGTAGAACCCGTGATCTCCCAGTCAAGAGGCGGACATGCTAACCACTAGGCTAGCTCGCGGTCAACCTTGCACTAACCTTGGCTTTTATTAGAAATGATTTTAGAGACCTGGGGAATATGCGTTAATTCATTCCTATTGAATAGCGGAAGAATTGATGACTAGCATAATGTAATGAGTATGGTGAGATTTGATTATATTAATACAAACTCAAATGTGTATTCACTGAGAACTTTTAGGAACGCTATACTAACACTGCTTTGAACCTCCTTTTGCTCTCAAAACAGTCTCCGTTCTTCACAGTATGGATTCCACAAGATGTTGGAAACACTCCTTTGAGATTCTGGTCCATGTTGTCATGACTGCAGTTCCTGCAGATTTTTCAGGTGCAATTTCATGCTTTCTCCTGATCACCACGTCCCAAAGAAGTTCTACTGGATTCCGAGCCAGTGACTGTGAAGGTCACCTGAAGAACATTAAACTCTTTGAATCCAGTTTGAAATGACTTTTGCTTTGACCTTGTGCATTATCATGCTGGAAGTATGTAGCCATTACAAAATGGTAAATTGTGGCCATGAAGGGATGCACATGGTCAGTAATAGGGCTGCAATTACTGTTTATTTTGATAATCGATTCATCTGTTGATGAAATTTTTCAGTTGATTGTAATTTTTAAGGAATATATTAAATACAATTTTACATGTTGATCCTGAGACACCAGTGATACTGGCCTCTTCTGCTACTTGGACCTGCCTGATCCATCCTGATGCCCTACTTTTGGCTGGAGTCTCATCACATCGCTCCTGTAGAGGACGGCCCCATATGGACAGTTGAAAGTCAGACTTGGAAGATGGCTCTGGACACTTAGTTTTGCTATGATGGCTAAGGACTACAATTGCCATGATAACTTTAGGACTGCAGTTGTCATGAATGGTTTGGCACGCAAATCTCCATCAATGAACAGTTGATAACGTCAACAAAACTTACTTCATGTTAAAACTGTCCTGAATTTCCTGGTTACACAGTTATACTTTGTGACTATATAAGACACAGTTGTAGAAGCACACTATTGATAATCATGCTATCTGTTATCACCCAGATGAGGATGGGTTCCCTTTTGAGTCTGGTTCCTTTCAAGGTTTCTTCCTTGTGTCGTCTAAGGGAGTTTTCCTTACCACCATCACCTCAGGCTTGCTCATCAGGGATAAATAAATTTAGTAGGGATGCAATTAGCTTATATTTAAAGTCTTTAATTTTCTGTAAAGCTGCTTTGCGACAATGTTTGTTGTTAAAAGCGCAATACAAATAAACTGACTTGACTTGAAATACAACAGATTTAAACAATTATTTGCAGCATTTTAGTAAGCACAACTACAGAAATCTTTCTTCACTAGACTTGATTAAATAACAGTTCACTAATTACAACACAGCATTACTGACATTTTATCAGATAATCTGTCACAGCATGAGGATATCATTAAATGCTCATGTCAACCAAATGAGATACTCAGACTAATGCAAGGAGATGGTTTTATGTACATCGTTTATTGCTTATCACTATTTCACAGTGTCTTGCAAAAGTATTCATCCCCCTTGGTGTTTGTCCTTTTTTTGTCGCATTACAAGCTGGAATCACAATGGATTTTTTTGGGTGGGTTAGCACCATTTGATTTGTACAACATACATACAACTTTAAAGGTGCAAATTGTTTTATTGTGACACAAACAATAATTAAGATGAAAAAAAAAATAGAAATCTAGAGTGTGTATAGGTACCCCCCCCAAAAAAAAAAAAGTCAATACTTTGTAGAGCCACCTTTTACTGTAATTACAGCTGCAAGTCTCTTGGGGTATGTCTCTATTAGCTTAGCACATCTAACCACTGGGATTTTTGCCCATTCCCTCAAGGCAAAACTGCTCCAGCTCCTTCAAGTTAGATGGGTTGCGTTGGTGTACAGCGATCTTCAAGTTATGCCACAGATTCTCAATTGGATTGAGGTCTGGGCTTTGATTAGGCCATTCCAAGATATTTAAATGTTTCCCTTTAAACCACTCCAGTGTAGCTTTAGCAGTATGTTTAGGGTCAATGTCCTGCTGGAATGTGAACCTTCGTCCCAGTCTCAAAAGTCTGGCCGACTCGAACAGGTTTTCCTCCAGAATTGCCCTGTATTTAATGCCATCCATCTTTCCTTCAGTCCCGACCAGCTTTCCTGTCCCTGCAGATGAGAAACATCCCCACAGCATGATGCTGCCACCACCATGCTTCACTGTAGGAATGGTGTTCTCAGGGTGTTGGGTTTGCGCCACACATAACATTTCCCATGATGGCCAAAAAGATCAATTTTAGTCTCATTTGACCAGGGAATCTTCTTCCATGTGTTTGAGGAGTCTGCCACATGCTGTTGGGCAAACTCCAAACGTGTTTTCTTAAACAATGGCTTTTTTCTGGCCACTCTTCCATAAAGCCCCACTCTGTTGAGTGTATGGCTTAAAGTGGTCCTATGGAGAGATACTCCCATCTCCACTGTGGATCTTTGCAGCTCCTTCAGTGTTATCTTTGGTGTCTTTGTTGCATCTCTGATTAATGCCCTCCTTGCCCAGTCTGTGAGTTTTGGTGGGCGGCCTTCTCTTGTCAGGTTTGTAGTGGTGCCATATTCTTTCCATTGTGTGCTAATAGATTTAATGGTGCTCCCTGGGATATTCAAAATTTGGGATATTTTTTATAACCCAATCCTGATCTATACTTCTTCACAGCTTTTGTCTCTGACCTGTTTGGAGGCTCCTTGGTTTTCATGTTGCTTGCTTAGTAGTGTTGCAGAGTCAGGGTCCTTCCAGAACAGGTTGATTTATACAGACATCATGTGACTGATCATGTGACACTTTGCACACAGGTGGATCTTAATCAACTAATTATGTGACTTATGAAGTGAATTGGTTTGGACCAGCTCTTATTTAGGGGTTTCATATGAAAGGGGGCACCTTGTAATGCGACAAAACAGGACAAACACTAAGGGGAAGGAATACTTTTGCAAGATGCTGTCATCACGTACCACATTTTATGCAGATATCTGTATTTCTAGCTTATTACCTCCGCCAAGGAGGTTATGTTTTCGGTAGTGTTGGTTTGTTTGTTTGTTGGTTTGTCTGTTAGCAACATTACAGAAAAAGTTGTGAACGGATTGCTCTGAAATTTTTTTCCAGAGGTGTGACTGGGCACAAGTAACAATCCATTAAATTTTGGTGGTGATCCGGATCACCTTCTGGGTCCCGGATTTTTTTAAAGGATTCTTGGCGGAGGTCTGCGCTCTCCGAGTGCTTTTTTTTATTATATTTTTATTCAAATCTCATACAAATTCAAAATAAAGCCATAATAAATATCCTCTGCCTGTTTTGTGCACTGAAACTCTCCAATGCTAAATTAATTTTGCTTGCTGTGTGTGCATGAGGTGATTCATTTTCAGGGTGTGTAATCGACTCCAACATTTTGCACTTGATTCTTAGTTTTCAATGCCAAACATTAGTGACTCGACTCTTTTTGGGATTGCCTTCGCTGTGAACACAAGGACGCAGGATGGAGATTTGACACACAAGACATATTAATATTGTGTATGCTAAGAATGTACAATCATTTATTAGCGCTACCGGGTCAGAAAAATAGTTTCAATTTCTTCTTACAAACTAACTGATTGATTCAAATAGCTTCACTACTTGCTGCCTAAAACCGCATGACGAGTTGTGTTTAGAAGTGAAAACATTCATTTTGTAGACTGCTTATACATTTGAGACCATGTTCATCTTCAGCCCATTGAGTTGTCATCCAAGCTGTTCATTATTTGAGTAGCATGGTATAATTTCTGATAGACTAGGAAGTTAAATATATGACCATAAATCTGTGATACAGTCAGGTAACGTCATAAAACTCAATCCAAGGCATTTAGTATGTATGGTTTAAGCAGGGACATCATGCTTCCAATGTTCCTCACATTCCTACAAATGAATAATAATATTACTCGCATTTTAACGTGATGTCATGAAGCCAGCAGTGTAGTGTACTATAAAGCATTTCAATGCTGTAGTCATGCTGGGATTTTTTTTCCCAGTCTCCTATGTTTTTATGACATGATTTAGCACACACCATAGTGTGGTTCATAACGCAGAGTTCAACAACTCAATCATGAAATTCGTTGCCAATTATCATTTATTATTGATTTTTCTCAATTTTGTCAATTAGTTGCTGCAGCCCTATTAATTGTCAGCAACAATACTCAAACAGTCTATGGCATTCAAGTAATGCTTAATTGATTGGTATTAATGAGCCCAAAGTGTCCCAAGAAAACATTCCCCACATCATTACACCACCTCCACCAGCCTGGACTGTTGACCCAAGGTTGGGTTCATGGATTCATGCTGCTGGCACCAAATTTTGCAGCGTTCCTGGCTATTGTTTATATCTGGTTTTAACTTGCATTTGTGGATGCAGTGACGAACTGTGTTCACAGATGATGGTTTTCAGAAGTGTTCCTGAACTCATGCAGCGATTTCCACTACAGAATCATGTTTGATTTTAATGCAATGTCACCTGAGGGCTTGAAGATCACGGGTATCCAATGTTGGCTTTTACCCTTGTCCCTTGCATACAGAGATTCCTCCAAATTCTCTGAATCTTTTAATGATATTATGTACCATAGATGATGTGATCCCCAAATTCTTTGCGATTTTACATTGAGGAATGCTATTGTTAAGTTGTTGCACTGTTTACCACGCAGTCTTTCACAGAGCAGTGAACCCCTCCCCATCTTTACTTCTGAGAGATTCCCAGCGTTCTTCAAGGTGTTGCTGGGATCAAATTCAAAATGAGTGCCTGACTTCAGTAATGCTTTTGTGGCTGAACGGACCCCCCCGCCACACTCCAAAATTTAGTGGAAAGTCTTCCCAGAGGAGTGGAGGTTATTCTAGCAGCAAATGGACTGTTGTAAAAATACATACTTTTGGCTATACAGTCTGAACAGCCTAGTAAAAAGGCAGTGTGTATAGTGTGCAGCAGGCGGTGGGATTCAGAACAAGTCGCCCTTGATGGAAGTAGATCGTTGAGATGTGTCACATCACCTTTAAAGGAGAACTGAAGGCAACTTTTTTTTATTATCAAAATTCTGCTTATCTCATTTTATTAAATATAGGAATGCATTTTTGATAGCTATTTTGTCACTGCTATAGCAAGTTATGAGTGTTTGAAATATGCTATGTAATATATTGGTCCATATGTCAAAGCAATGGCCATAAACGAGATCCGTTGAGACCTGTGCGAGACATCATAGGACGGAAGTAAAACGTACAGCAGAAATCAAAGTGACCGATATCTGCCAACGTTCTCAAAAGACGCGCGCGCCCTCTTTCGAATGCTGACGTAATCAAGCTGGAAGTTTTGTTTGTTTTGATGGCAATCAGGAAAGTTTGAAAAAAGTAGGCAGTAATCATCATTTAAACTCATTTTTGTGCAATATTTTGTTTGGAAAACAGTTTTCAAAATGGCGGCATTGACATCCGACACTTCACGTTTTGAAGTCTCGCACAAGTCTCGTGAAGATTGCGCGGATAAGCGACGCCTGCCGTGGACCAAACGAACTAAATTCGACATGGCTAAAAACCGAATAGGCCGATAAGTATAATATTTAACTGCAATTAGTTGCCAATATGAGTCACGATATAAGGTTACTAAAACCGAAACCATAATCAAATAACACATTAATTAAGAAAAAAATGACTTCAGTTCTCCTTTAAATGCACAGTTCATACCAAATAATGTTTTTGTGAAAATCAATCGGGTTTTTTTTCTTTCTTGGGTTGTTGAAGGGGGGGGGAGACGCTGGTTGCTGGTAGCTTAATGAGCCCACAAATGTGGTCTCTCCCAAACCTTCTCAGGCTGCACACATCTGGCCAGATGCAAGTGTTTATTAAAGGAGAAGAAAAAAAAAAAGAATTTGCCTCGTGTGCTTTTCTTATTGTCGGAATTTGATTTTGAGCAGATTTTCTATAGTATAAATGCACATCTGTGCACTCTAGAATCGGTTCCTTCACTGCCCTTAAAAATGCATAATAATAATAATAATAATAATAATAATAATAATAATGGCTTTTTTGGGGGGGTTTCTTATTTTTTAAACCCTTCTTTCATAGTGCTACTTTTTTTTCTAGCCGAGCAGAGGCTGTTATTTGCCTTCCATAATGTCTTTATATTTATTCATTTGTATTACTCACCATAGCAACAGGAAATGAGTTCTGTGCTGCTGGAGTTTCACTGCTGTACCCTGACATTTGAAGTGACAGCCGCACACAAGTCAGAAGATTTGCCATCATGCTGCCTATCAATACACAAGCAGGCCTGGCAGCTGCACACTTCACTCTGCACTTCAGTTTCTTATCATATAATTTACTGTCACAAATGTACATTATACTTTTCTGTAGATGCAGTATGTACTATTTGGACAGGATATGATCTTTCTGAGAACGTATCTGTTAGGCAATGCTTCAGGAAGGTATCGGTCATTAATTACAGTCAGTTCCCCTCAGAGCAAGAGATCTCTGCGTAAATCAGTTGTCATGATTAATTCCGTGCATTGAGTTTCCTTTTGCCCTAAAATTTTGCGGTATTTCGTTGAGTTTTCAAGTACACAGTTCAAGGTAGGGCTGCATACCTAAACGTAACATCAGGTACCGGTACAGAGGTTTAGGTACAGGTCCGGACCTGTACCTGAACAATTTGACAAATTAACATGTGTTCTTCTGAACTTCTTCAATAATGACAGAAACATTAATAAACTGTTGACAGCTTGTCAGTATCTTTATTCAAAGAAAACCGAACATAACTAGGTTTCCTACCTTACTTCTCAGTCACCCTCTCAGTCTCACACTTAGTTAACTTGGGACAAAAAGTCATAAGTTGTCTCACAGCGAGACAACTTGCGTTCTGGCCCCCTGAAAGCTTTATGTGATCCCAGACCTTACTGGTCTTCCCACGTGGCATGACAAACAAATTCACTCCGCGCAGTCTGCGGCCTTTAACTTGCGCGGCAAAATTACACAAAGCAACAAAGGCCGCCAATGCCAGCAAAGGAAAAATGGCTGACCTGCTTTTAAGTCTTTTTGACCAATCAGAACGCTGGATCAGCCAAGCTCTCGCAATGTCTCGTGAGACTGTGGCGAGAGGATCTCAAATCAAAGATGGCTCTGCTTTCAAGTTTCATCGCGGCATTTTACGTCTTTTCCAGTGCTAAATTTTCGTCTTTGTGGTAGGATTTACGCATCTTCAGTCACAAAATAAGCATATACTTGGTGTAAATTTATATCGGTACAGTACCGGTAGCTTCATGAGCCGGTATTTTGGACCTGTATTGAATCGATTTTCACGGTACAGTACCGGTACGCAGCCCTAGTTCAAGGCAATACTGATATGTTTTCTAGGGCTATAATTGAGTTATTTAGACAAAAGTACATTTAAAAAACAAACAAACAAAAAAACCCAACCTCATTTATTTTTAAAAACATTTATTTCTGCAACTGAAGAACAAGACAAGCCCTGAAAACATGAAACATAAATCAATATCATACGGTGGTGCTTGAAAGTTTGTGAACCCTTTAGAATTTTCTATATTTCTGTATAAATATGACCTAAAACATCATCAGATTTTCACACAAGTCCTAAAAGTAGATAAAGAGAACCCAGTTAAACAAATGAGTCAAAAATATTATACTTGGTCATTTATTTTTGAGGAAAATGATCCAATATTACATATCTGTGAGTGGCAAAAGTATGTACACCTTTGCTTTCAGTATCTGCTGTGACCCCCTTGTGCAGCAATAACTGCAACTAAACGTTTCCGGTAACTGTTGATCAGTCCTGCACACCGGCTTGGAGGAATTTTAGCCCATTCCTCCGTACAGAACAGCTTCAACTCTGGGATGTTGGTGGGTTTCCTCACATGAACTGCTCACTTCAGGTCCTTCCACAACATTTCGATTGGATTAAGGTCAGGACTTTGACTTGGCCATTCCAAAACATTAACTTTATTCTTCTTTAACCATTCTTTGGTAGAACGACTTGTGTGCTTAGGGTCGTTGTCTTGCTGCATGACCCACCTTCTCTCGAGATTCGGTTCATGGACAGATGTCCTGACATTTTCCTTTAGAATTTGCTGGTATAATTCAGAATTCATTGTTCCATCAATGATGGCAAGCCATCCTGGCCCAGATGCAGCACAACAGGCCCAAACCATGATACTACCACCACCATGTTTCACAGATGGGATAAGGTTCTTATGCTGGAATGCAGTGTTTTCTTTTCTCCAAACATAACGCTTCTCATTTAAACCAAAAAGTTCTATTTTGGTCTCATCCGTCCACAAAACATTTTTCCAATAGCCTTCTGGCTTGTCTACATGATCTTTAGCAAACTGCAGATGAGCAGCAATGTTCTTTTTGGAGAGCAGTAGCTTTCTCCTTGCAACCCTGCCATGCACACCATTGCTGTTCAGTGTTCTCTTGATGGTGGACTCATTAACATTAGCCAATGTGAAAGAGGCCTTCAGTTGCTTAGAAGTTACCCTGGGGTCCTTTGTGACCTCGCCGACTATTACACGCCTTGCTCTTGGAGTGATCTTTGTTGGTCGACCACTCCTGGGGAGGGTAACAATGGTCTTGAATTTCCTCCATTTGTACACAATCTGTCTGACTGTGGATTGGTGGAGTCCAAAGTCTTTAGAGATGGTTTTGTAACCTTTTCCAGCCTGATGAGCATCAACAACACTTTTTCTGAGGTCCTCAGAAATCTCCTTTATTCATGCCATGACACACTTCCACAAACATGTGTTGTGAAGATCAGACTTTGATAGATCCCTGTTCTTTAAATAAAACAGGGTGCCCACTCACACCTGATTGTCGTCCCATTGATTGAAAACACCTGACTCTAATTTCACCTTCAAATTAACTGCTAATCCTAGAGGTTCACATACTTTTGCCACTCATAGATATGTAATATTGGATCATTTTCCTCAATAAATAAATGACCAAGTATAATATTTTTCTCTCATTTGTTTAACTGGGTTCTCTTTATCTACTTTTAGGACTTGTGTGAAAATCTGATGTTTTAGGTCATATTTATGCAGAAATATAGAAAATTCTAAAGGGTTCACAAACTTTCAAGCACCACTGTATATGTAAGACTTACATACGGTACTAGTACGTTATACGTCTTTTCATATCGAGTTTAGGACACAAAACACTTTGTGCCTATAACAATGACTAGCACTTTTGCAAAGATGAATTATAAAACTAAAAACATTATAAATGATGATAAATGGGGTAAGATATATTTATCTGTGGGATAATTCACTATGTAAATGATATGGATTTACTGTAGAGGGTGTGGTTTACTATGAGAGACACAAAAGCATACTCATTGAATGAATGTACTTACCAATAGCTTTTTTTACACATATATAAATATGTGCGTACGTCCTGAAGTCAACCTGGGAAAACGTAGAGGGCAACAGTGAGCACTCGTAGTGATGAAAAGCACAAATGCACATGTGCGCCTGAAGCAAGCCGATCAGAATTACAAATCGGGAAGAAGAAAAAAAAAACAAAATGGCGATCACAGGGGAGGCGAGGATGCTGGTTAATATGTCTTGTTTTTGTAATGTACTCACTCAAAAATCATTTTTGTGCTTAAAGAAGCCGACCATAGGTGTGCCCAAACAGGCCTAACTCGCTAAAATATTTATGCCTGAGCATCTTGGTCGGCAATGCATGGCGTTGCATGGCAATGCATGGCGTTGAGGCTTGCATACACCTAATTTGAAACAAACTGATTGTTTTGAGCTTGATTATAAGCTTGTTTGTAGGGCTTGTGGTTCTAATATGGATAATATGCAGGCTTTAACTGTGCTAGGAACTCAATACAGTGGTTAGCACTGTCGCCTCACAGCAAGAAAGTTCTGGGTTCAAGCCCAGCAGCCAACGGGGGCCTTTCTGTGTCTGTGTGGGGTTTTCTCTGGGTGCTCCACTTTCACCCACAGTCCAAAGACATGTGGTTAGGTTAACACGGGGCAGCCATGGCCTGAAAGTTGGGCTGAAGTGCCCATGAATAAGACACTTAACCCCCATCTGCTCCCTGGGTGCTGCAGCATAGCTGCCCACTGGTGTGTGTGTGTGTGTGCGCGCGCATGTGTGTGTTGGAATTGTACGGTTTTGTCTTTTAAACTGGGCCATAAAACCGGCTTCTGTTTGTTTGAGTGGAGGAGTGTCTTTATCCTGAAGACACAGTGTAAAAGCTCTTTCCCCACAGGATATATAGTAATGTAAAGTTTACCAACATGTCCCTTTGGATGGGATTATACATCAGCTGTTGGAGTTATTTTTAATCTGTAAAAACAACTGACAATACAGATGTGGAACTAAAATCCTTTTTGTGATTGTAATTCCATGACCCCACCACCCCATGTAAAACTAATCCAATCCAAATAACACTTTCGCAGTATGTTTCTGTTTAAAGAGGTATATAATTGTTTAGCTGATTGGTGGCAGTGATGAGCCCGAATGCACTTTCCTTTCCATTTCATATTATTATTTTGCAAGTTGGAGCACCCTAAAAGGTACTTGACGTCTCCGAGAAGTGATTGGTAAAAGCCTGCAGGAATGTGATTTATTGTACTTCTGCGATCATGTCACTGCTCTCTTCACTGTTTAAAAATAGCGAAAAATGAAAAAAAGAGCGTTATTTGGTAAGTGAAAGAAAGCAACCAAACCACTGTATGATGCACTGAATGGACAGTGTTGGGGAAGCAAACAGCAGCACCATCTTCATAATTATCATTACTCTACTGCCATCATAATTATGACCACTGCTGGTTCTGCAGGTCCTGAGCTTTAGCTGTAAACTGGGCAGATATAAAACTGTTAAACTGGGATTTTGTATGTCTGCTACAGTGCAGGAATACTGTGTAAAATCTGTAGAATGTTGCTGAATTAGTGTCAGTGTCCATAACATTAACTCGGGCCATGTTCTAGTTCAGAACATCCTAAAGTAATCAAAGGAGTATTGCTCATTATACAAAGCTACTCATCTACTCAGCCTTGATGCAGCAGAAGCTTTGCTGTTAGGGTCAAGTGAAGTCAGTTTATTTGTATAGCGCTTTTAACAACAGACATTGTCGCAAAGCAGCTTTACAGAAAAGTAAAGACTTGAAACATATGAGCTAACTGTATCCCTAATAAATTTATTTATCCCTGATGAGCAAGTCTGTGGCGACGGTGGCAAGGAAAAACTCCCTCAGACAACATGAGGAAGAAACCTTAAGAGAGACCAGACTCAAAAGGGAACCCATCCTCATTTGGGTGATAATAGAGAGTGAGATTTATGAATAACTCGCTTCTATAACTGTGTCCTGCATAGTCACAAAGTATAACTGTGCAACCAGGAAATTCATTATAGTTTTAACATGAAGTCTGTTTTGTTGAAGTTATAAACTGTTCATTGATGGAAACTTGAGTGCAAAATTGTTCATGACAACTGCAGTCCTAAAGTTAGCAAGTCAACTGTAGTCCTCAGACATAAAAGTATTACTGTAAGCGTCCAGAGCATCTTCCAAGTGCGACTTTTGACTGTCCATATGGGGCTGTCCTCCACAGGAGCGATGTGATGAGACTCCAGCCAGACATAGGGCATCAGGATGGATTAGGCAGGTCCAAGGAGCAGAAGAGGTCAGCATCTCGGTCTCAGGATCAACATGTAACTCAGAGGAACGGGGGGGCACAGGTTGTTAGGTATACCCAATGTCACCTAATTAGTAAGAACAGTATACATATTGCACTGAGTACAAGCAGGGACTCCGGCAAGACCAACTATGACAGCATAACTAAAAGGGCAGAGCCAGAAGGTAACACAGACATGAGGGAGCCCCAGTACATAAAGCAGCCAGCCACTACACCGTCAAAAAACCTGAGTGAGCAAGTGAGTGGGGGGCCGACAGCATCCATGCATCCCAGTTTACCAAAACACACTATGCTTAAGGACCCTCCAGATCTACTCCTTTACCTCATAAAACAACTTTTAACAAAAGGTTTGACTAAACAGATACGTTTCCAGTCTAGACTTAAACACTGAGACTGTGTCTGAGTCCCGAACACTACTTGGAAGGCTGTTCCATAACTGTGGGGTTTTGGAAGAAAAGGCTCTGCCCCCTGACGTAGCCTTCACTATACAAGGTACCAGCAGATAGCCTGCACCTTTTGATCTGAATAGGCATGGCAGGCCATAAAAGACCAGAAGTTCACTCAGGTACTGTGGCGCGAGACCATTCAGTGCTTTAAAGGTCAATAGTAGTGGTTTACAATCAATATGAAATTTGATTGGGAGCCAATGCAGTGTGGATAAGACAGGGGTGATACGGTCATATTTTCTAGTTCTAGTAAGGACTCTTGCTGCTGCATTTTGAACTAACTGGAGCTTGTTTATGCATTTATTGGAACATCCAGACAGTAAGGCATTACAATAATCCAACCTAGAGGTAACGAAAGCATGAACTAGTTTTTCTGCGTCATGTAGTGACATTATATTTCTTATCTTAGCAATATTTCTGAGATGAAAGAAAGCTATCTGGGTGATGTTATCAATGTGAGTTTCAAACGAAAGCCTGGGGTCTATTGAGGTTTTTCACCTGACGTCACAGGGTCACGTGACGCCCCGGTGTCCGCCATTTTGAAGGTCAAGCTACATACTAACACTGCAGACAGAGAGGGAGAACCAGCTTGAAAAAAAAAAGTGTTACAGACACCGGATCCAGTGTAAATAGCTGCCGGAGCGCGCTCCGGCTTGCTCCCCCTCAAATTAAGCAGCACGCTCCGGCTTGCTCCCGGAGTGCTCCGGCCGAGGTTCCGGAGCGCGCTCCGGCTTGCTCCCCCTCAAATTAAGCAGCACGCTCCGGCTTGCTCCCGGAGTGCTCCGGCCGAGGTTCCGGAGCGCGCTCCGGCTTGCTCCCCCTCAAATTAAGCAGCACGCTCCGGCTTGCTCCCGGAGTGCTCCGGCCGAGGTTCCGGAGCGCGCTCAGGCTTGCTCCCCCTCAAATTAAGCAGCGCGCTCCAGCTTGCTCCCTGCTCCGGGAGCAAGCCGGAGCGCGCTGCTTAATTTGAGGGGGAGCAAGCCGGAGCGCGCTCCGGCAGCTATTTACACCGGATCCAGTGTAAATAGCTGCCGGAGCGCGCTCCGGCTTGCTCCCCCTCAAATTAAGCAGCACGCTCCGGCTTGCTCCCGGAGTGCTCCGGCCAAGGTTCCGGAGCGCGCTCCGGCTTGCTCTCCCTCAAATTAAGCAGCGCGCTCCGGCTTGCTCCCTGCTCCGGGAGCAAGCCGGAGCGCACTGCTTAATTTGAGGGGGAGCAAGCCGGAGCGCGCTCCGGCAGCTATTTACACTGGATCCGGTGTAAATAGCTGCCGGATCATAATTACAGTAAACTAGTAAATACAGTAAAGGAAAAACTTGAGACTGAAAGGTTTTAACAGTCATCCAAATGACTGAACGTAAACATTGCTACAGTAACATACTAGCTATGTTGTTGACATTAGCTAGTGCTAACAGCTAGCTGCTAGTACACTGCTACAACACAGACACCGACCCTAATAATACAGTTCTTGGTCATTGCCTGGTAACAGCAAATTTATAATGGGGCATGTCCAGTGATGGGAATAACGGCGTTACAAATAAACGGCGTTACTAACGGCGTTACTTTTTTTAGTAACGAGTAATCTAACTAATTACTTTTTACATCGTTATAACGCCGTTCCCGTTACTTACAATAAAATACTATGCGTTACTTTATTAAAGCTGTTTTCATCTGGCACGCTGCTCGCTCAGCCTTTCTTTCCTCAGCTTTAGTGAGGGGCGGGGAGACGCGAGACAACGGCACAGTAAGCCAATCAGAGTAGATTTGGACAACATATGTAGGTAGGCCACGCCTACTGCACTACTGCGCACTCTTTCAATCGGAAGACCCAGCGATGGCGAGCGGTCAGCCCAGCACTGCGCTTTCACACTGGAAAAACAGCCATTACTTTTCATTACTTGAAATAAAAGGCAAGAGTGTTTACGTGCAATGCACATTATGTCGAGGAACAAAGCGTTTGTCCTCGTCAGTGGCCAGTAATTAGTAACATAATTTTAATAACTACAAAAATATATTACATTTGATAGATGTCTTATCTCACATTGTCCCACAAAAATATTAATATAGTGTAGATAACATTACTAATTGGTTCTGTTAAGTGTCCATTTCAGTCATTAAACACATTTAACATTCACTTTTATTATGATTACACTAATTTAATTTGATTTTTTTTTTGAGGGGGAACAAAATGTAACGGAATAATTACTTTCTCTGGTAATTAGTTACTTTTATGACAAAGTAACTCCGTTAGTAACTCAGTTACTTTTTGGGAAAAGTAACTAGTAACTATAACTAATTACTTTTTGAAAGTAACGTGCCCAACACTGGGCATGTCTCAACAGACTAAGAAGTTATTTCAATGACATTTAATAACATTTTGTTTATCCTGAGGACCGAAAGTAAATGAAAATGTGAACAAACCTTAGCTGTAATAAGATGGCGACCACCGGCTCCAGGGACAACCCACTGATGTAGGCATGTTACCCAGCCTGACACAAAATATTTGTAGGCATCCAAACTCTTATACACTTTCAGATCAATACCTGTGTATGGCGATGGGTTTTTAACGACATAGGTATACAGATCATGTGGGCCGAAGTCAGGTAAAGACGAGGGCTTCGTGTACTTCCGTACGTCAGTGAACAATCCTGGTGGAAGCAGGTAAACGTCGTTCTCTAAGCCTGCTAACCTCAATTTTTGCAAATACCTCTCCCTCTGCTCACCCTGTAAATGCCCTACGTCACTGGATAGTGAAGGTGTTTTCTGCATCTCGCTCCTTTTTCTTTTATGTTTTTCATTTGTCGCCTTCCTCGCATTCAAACTGATTCGAGCCGTGACGTCCAAAATGGCAGCCTCACATGACTTGGTCACATGGGTGAAAAATCTCAATAATCACTCCAAGGTCTTTTACTGCTGCATGGGAAGAAACAGAAAGGCCATCCAGAGTTACTGTGTAATCAGAAAACCAACATCTAGCTGCATGTGGTACTTCAGTCTTGTCAGTGTTAAGCAGAAGGAAGTTAATAAGCATCCAGTGACTAATGTCCTTTACACATTCCTCAATTCTATTAAGCTGGTGTCTCTCATCTGGTTTTGCAGAAACATTCAGCTGTGTGTCATCAATATAACAGTGGAAACTAATACCATGCTTACGAATAATATCACCAAGAGGAAACGTATATAAAGAAAAAAAGCAGTGGGCCTAAGAAAGAACCTTGTGGAACACCAAACTTTATTTCAGTATGTCTAGAAAAAACATTGTTTACATCAACAACCTGATAGTCAAGTCAAGTCAACTTTATTGTCAAATATGCTATACATGCTCGACATACAGCACAGATGAAATTTCAGTCCTCTCTGACCCACGGTGCAAACAGGCAATGCAATAAATAAAAATAGAATAATTGAAAAAACAAACAGTATAAACACTCTAGATAAGAACTAGACATAGACTAAACACACACACACCAAGTGAGGACCATTCCCTTAACTCCCACAACATTTTCTAGTCTATCCAGGAGAATGAAATGATCAATGGTGTCAAAAGCTGCACTAAGGTTAAGCAACACAAGCAGGGAGACACATCCCTGATCAGATACCAACAGTAGGTTGTTTATTACTTTAACCAGTGCCGTCTCTGTTATGATGAGGTCTAAATCCTGACTGATACGTTTCATGAATGTTATTCCTATGTAGATCTAAGCATAACTGCTGTGCCACAGCTTTTTCTAGGATCTTGGAGATAAAGGGGAGGTTTGATGTTGGTTGATAATTGGACAACTGACAGGGGTCGAGGTCAGGTTTTTTAATCAGGGGTTTGATAACTGCTAGTTTAAAGGATTTGGGTACATGGCCAATTCTAAGGGAAGAATTTATTATTTTTAGGAGTGGTTCAATTGCTTCTGGTATTATCTGTTTGAAACGTCGTGTAGGTAAGGGATCTAGTACACAAGTTGAAGATTTTGATTCGGAGATTAATGAAATTAGTTTGATTTCTCTAAGGGGAGTAAAGCATTTCTTTTAGCATGAAGTCTGTTTTGTTGAAGTTATCAACTGTTCATTGATGGAGACTTGAGTTGACTGTTCATCAACTGCAGTCCTAAAGTTATCATGGCAATTGTAGTCCTTAGCCATCGTAGCAAAATTGTAAGTGTCCAGCGCCATCTTCCAAGTGTGACTTTCAACTGTCCATATAGGGCCGTCCTCCACAGGAGCGATGTGATGAGACTCCAGCCAGAAGTAGGACATCAGGATGGATCAGACAGGTCTGAAGAGTAGGAGAGGTCAGCACCACTGGTGCCTCAGGATCGACATGTACCGGTAACTTGGAGAGAGAAAACACGGGTTGTTCGGTATGCCCGATGTCACCTCATGATTAAGAACAGCATACATTGTGCGCTGAGTGCAAGCAGGCAAAATTAACTATGACAGCCTAACTAAAAGGGAGACCCAGAAGTGCAGATGAACCTTTTTACTGCTTTTCTGTGAGCACTGTGGTTGCATGGATTCCACAAAGGTGTTGGAAACATTCCTTTGACATGATTCAATTGCATAATTGTTGCAGTTGAATCTCCCGCTTTACCGCATCCCAAAACTGTGTTGGATAAAGAACAAGGACAGAAACATTACTCAACTGGGATATTCAAACAGTGCTCTATTGGAGCCCAGTGTGTGCAAACAATACATTTCCCCACACCATTACACCACCCCCACCAGCCTGAACTGTCGACACAAAGCAGCAACGACATTCTAATCTTACCCCAATCACCAAAATATCACAGTTGAAATAAGGAACAGTGTTCCTGCTGCAGTATGCTCTTTCTGTTCATATTGTGCAGCTCCGTGTGCTGTGTCGCTGTGGATAACGTACTGGTGACTTTAGAGCGTTGTTGTGAGCGCAGGACTGCAGGCTGAGCTGTCTGAGCTTGTTCTCTGATATATACGAGACAGCAGAATGGAGAAATGAGTTCCCATTCTAAGTTTGATGTTCCTGCACTTTCTTTGTGTCTGAGGCAGGAGAGTGATGGAGGTTCAGTGTGCATGGATGCATATCTTGATTCCTAATTCTTTAGCTTGTGTTTTTTTTAAAGTCCTGGTTCTGTTTGTTCTCTGTTTCTTTGTGTTTGAGTCGTTGGAGACGGGCTGTGTCTTCCTTTTCTCTCTCTCTCTCTCTCTCTCTCTCTCTTCCTCCCCATCTCTCCCCCGTGCGCTCTCTCACACATCCCCCCATCTCTCTCTCTCACTCTCTCTCTCTCTCTCTCTCACTCACACACGCACTCCGTGTTTGTTTCTCTCTCCTCACCGTCTCTCCCCCACCCCCTCTCTGTCTCTCTCTCTCTCTCTCATTTTCTTTGTGTCTGTTCCTACTGCCTCCATTTTTGCTCCTGTTTATTCTCTCCCCCTCTCCTCTCCTCTCCTCCATGTCTTGAACAACGTTTTTTTCTTGCTTTGATAAATCTTAATCCTCAGACACGCTCATCTTATTTAAAATGAAAAACAAGATGAACATGTGGAGGTGTAGGGCTTTATGGATTATTTCCATAACATGTATTACATAACACAATGGATTAATTTCGCTTCATTTAAGTAATAGAACTAATTGGTCTACTTTTTTTTGCATTCTCTGGCGCGTGGCCTCAGAGAGGCTACACTGCAATGGCTCCAATTATCATCCCAATCACTGTATTTACTGCAATCTCAAGGTGTACCAGTCATATCACAATATGCCGCTTTGTTCCTGCGGTCTTGTGATTTGGGAGCGTAGAGAGTCATTGTGAGCTCAGGACTGCAGGCTGCGATGTCTGTCTGTGTGTCTAAGCTCTCTGATTAGATTAATGTCTGATCAGAACACTACGAGTTCCTGTGTCTCAGCTGTTCTTGTGCCACCTTTGTGTCTGAGAGACTGATCAGGGTTCAATTTGCAAAGCTGTTTTTTTTTTTGAGTGAAGTTATCATTTAGATTCATTTTAAATCAACAGAAAATGACTTTTATGCTGTATGTATGATGCACTAAACCTGTATTCCTTTCCATGAGTAGATTTTGGATCAGAACCAGACTGCTCTTTTATTCCCATTCATTAGAACTGATTAGATAAGAGTAGGTGTTTAATGCTACATGGAGACAAATGAACCATCCCGATATATAACCAAGCAGACAGTAAACCTGTATAAATGGGAAAATGTTATTTAATGTGTAATTAAAGGGGAAAAAATGATATGCAACATTAATTGCATTTATTTTTATTAATTGTACATTCCTGGCCTAAAGTAAACAGGACTGTTTAATGAGGCAAAAAGGCAGACAGAGAGAGAGTGAGTGTGTGCGCGCGCGCGCGCTTTCAGAATTACAGACAGAGACAATATTCCTATTGCTGTGCTGCAGATGATCCACTGCTCTGATTAGATTGTTGTCTGATCGAAACGCTCAGAGTTTAGATGCTCTCCTGATGCTCTGCAAGCTTCTGTTAGTTTCCAGACAAGCCGTGTCCTGTGTTTACCTGCGTGATGTAAACCAATGTTTCTCAACCACTGGGCAACGGCCCATTATTAAGCCACGAAGCACCCTCTAGTGGGCCACGATTTATTTATTTTATTTTATTTTATTCTATTCCCCCTCCCAAGTTGAAGCTAATTTTTACTCGTAGTAGGGTACAGGGGCGGCACGGTGGTGTAGTGGTTAGCGCTGTCGCCTCACAGCAAGAAGGTCCTGGGTTCGAGCCCCGTGGCCGGCGAGGGCCTTTCTGTGTGGAGTTTGCATGTTCTCCCCGTGTCCGCGTGGGTTTCCTCCGGGTGCTCCGGTTTCCCCCACAGTCCAAAGACATGCAGGTTAGGTTAACTGGTGACTCTAAATTGAGCGTAGGTGTGAATGTGAGTGTGAATGGTTGTCTGTGTCTATGTGTCAGCCCTGTGATGACCTGGCGACTTGTCCAGGGTGTACCCTGCCTTTCGCCCGTAGTCAGCTGGGATAGGCTCCAGCTTGCCTGCGACCCTGTAGAAGGATAAAGCGGCTAGAGATAATGAGATAATGAGATGAGTAGGGTACAGTTGCTGGGTTGCATCCAACGTCGCATCTGCCTTATTAAGCTACAGTCACACACCAGCTCATGATGCTTTGCGATGGGTTATCAATGAAAATGAGGCATTTTGGTGGCGATGCATGCCAATATACATGTGAGCTAAAAGTTGTGGTCACACAGCACGCGGACACTTAAGTGCACGAAGGCGTGACAGTTGAGTCTGGCGCAGCTTGAGCGGCCACGCCCACTCGCGGAGCACGTTGCGTGTGCACTTGGGACCCGGTTGTTATGGGAAACACTCGATACTGATTTGAGTGCAATCAGCACGGACGCTGTTTTCACAGAGGATTTGCAAAGTATCATCATCATCACGGTCACGTTTGTTTCTAGCCATGTTTATAACACTGTTTAAATACTCTGCTTTATGATTCTGCTTTTGTTTGTTTTTGTAAATATCACGCCTGCTAATAAAGGCTCTTGCTGCACTTAGATTCGTCTACTGCCGTCTATCTTGTAGTGTCCTGATCCCCAGATCTTTAACCCAGCCATATAAAAAGTTGCACGCGTCCATGCGCTTCCAGGTTTTCATGTGTGTCCCCGTGTAGAACGATGTCTGCAGCACCAGGTAGTTTGAGATGTCGGAAAACTCAACAGATGGATGATTTTCCAACTCGGAGGAAAACTCCTTCTTTGTTAGTGTGTAAGGATCTAATCCCATTGACTGACTGGTTTCTATATCCACTTCTTTTGAGTGGACTTCTTGGTTTTAATAACTTGCTTGTTTGCTGAACGCAAACATGGCAATAAGTTCTTGTGTTAATGGACCAGACTCCACTTTTGGATCATTAATCCCTTTTGACTGAGAATGACCTGCATGCATGGTTTGGCTTCTGGCACATCCATACAGTTTTAAATACAATATCTACAATTAAAAACAGCTTGTTTTATTGCATTTATTTAATTCCTGGGCTCCCATCTGTAACAGGGAGTGATGTTGCATCCCATTAATACACTTTACGATAGATTATTAGATTCTAATAGAATAGATGAGGCAAAATAATTAGGGATCTTTTTTAATGAGCCTCGACTCGTTACAAGTATGAATAGGTGGGGCTCAAAGCAGAAAAGGTTGAGCAGTGGATAGAATCAGCTTGGTGTGTTCCTGTTAAATACAGAAGGAAAATTGAGTGCGAGCAGGTTGATTAATCCAGTTTTCCTTCTGGTCATGTACGTTTTTCCCTGTCGTGTGCTGTGCACGCGTGTGTGTGTGTGTCTGTGGGAAGCGGATGGAATGATACGAGGGCTTGTTTTTCTGAGTGCTCTCTCACTCTTTTGATGCTGCTGCTGCATGGCACATATTAAGGCCGAGTACAAAAGACTCAATTAACGCGCAGGCCGTTGGGGGCAGCTTCAGAGTGCCGCGGGAGGAGCCGCAACACAATGCACTTTCGCTTAACGAGTCTGAGCGCATCATTATTGCTGCTCTGTACGCACAGTGCGCTAACCTAACACACGTACACACACACCTTACACACATGGCAAAGCTACTGTGTACCTTTTACACATCCTACACACTCCCCTCCCTATACACAGCATGACCGTCACACATAGACCTTCCACGCTCTGTTCCGAGGAGCCACTGTCTCACACTTCCTACACTCTTTATATACACACACACACACACACACACACACACACACACACACACGTGCTACATACATACATCATGAATTCAGCGCCAACACGGTTAGTGTTTTGATTTTCTTTTAGAAAAATTTAAGATTTAAGAAAAAAAAACACAAAAACTATTTGTAATAAACTAATTTCACCAGAATTACTTTAACACAAAAATATATTCACTGCAGAAAAAAATTGGACTCCATCAATCATTAATTTATTTATGAGAAATTGAAAACCAGAAAATTAAAATTATACAGTATATTTTCATTTTAAAATTATTAACTTTGAATATATATCCTCTACTGATTAATTGTTATTGTCTAATTATTCATTGTGGCTCCTGTATGGTATTTAATGGTTGCGATGAAAGTTGCGGTGTTTTTTAGGTTTTTGTTGCGATTACATTGTGGGAGGAAGTGAAAGTTACGAGAAATTGTTGCGATTTTCTCTTTTTGTGATTAAAATTGAGTGATATGTTAAATGTTAAGTTATTACTGAAAAACTATTGATTAAAAAAAACAAAGACACTGAGAAATGGTCCTATAAACAACTTTACCAATATAAAAGATTACCAGGACTACAAAAATGCAGAAAAATAGGCTTTACTTATCCAAATGCACCTGTTGGTTCAAAGGTTAAAGTGCAGAGAACCTCACAGCACAACATGAAGTTACCTTAAAATATAATATAAATGCCTCAGCTTTCATGTAAGAAAAAAAACTATTAATACTAGTACTGTGTGCAGGCAGTCTCTCCTGAAGACTAAATTAAACAATAATTATAAACTAATAAAATAAATGGCTCAGGCTTCATAGAAGAAAAAAAAAACAATTTGAACAGAATCTCACAGTATGATGCTGAAGCTGCCTAAACAATGGAAAATAAAATACCATTTTGGCAAAAATGTTGGCATCCATTAATTTCTTGTATTAAGTAAAAAAAAATAATGTGAAGTGCACACAGTCCTTCACTGTAAACATAACACACTTTCAGTAACAGAATTTAAGCCTATATAAACACTGACTCGTACATGCTGCTTCTCTTGAACATATACACGGAAGTAAGGCAGAAGGTAGTTTGTCGACGTCACCTCAAGACGACGTCAACGATTGGTCAAATTTGCGGGAAAGTTGCGGTGATTGGATATAATTGTAACACCGCCCTGAATTCACGGGGATTGGTTGAAGTTGCATTGAAGTTGCAAATCGCGAAATCCTGGAGGGTCTGGTAAACGACGGTTTACTTTTCAGCTCAAATACACGAAGCGGTATTGGCTGGTTTTGCAAGCAGAATATTGCGCATGCGCACATCGCTCTTTCCGAAGAGAAACATCCGGTGATTCATCAAAACAATATGTCGAGTGAGATGCTTCAGAAATCATGTGAATAAACTGATAAATTTGATATGTAACCCCAATATCGGCGTATTTTGGCACTTGTCTAATCGGACAAGTAACTGAGACGATGAACTTGTCCAACATAAAGGATCACTTGTCCCGGACAACCGTTAATGTTGAGCCCTGGGTATGGAAAAAATTTATGTCGTGACAATAATATGTGATACAAATTTATGATGAAAAAATGAATTGTGATGATTACCAGGCTGTGTAATCTCCCCCCATACCCGGCTGTAATTACATTGTTTAGACAGCAGATAGTGTACAATAGCAGGGATGTGCATGACTTCATCGTGGCCAGAAGTAACACAGCTCTAATGCCATGGAAACACATTGAAAGCAATTGAAATCTAAAATGGGAAAGAGCTGTTGTGTGACTGACTGTACAAATAGATTTAACAAGAAATCGGAGCTCTCTTTACACAGACTGCAGAATGCTAAAGAAAAGGGAACAAATGGAGGCATGACAAATGTTCATAAGCTTATGAAAACAATTTACTTTTTTCATTTTTAATAAAAGGAATATTTTAGTTAATAGGCTATTATATATTTATTCTACCCACATTTACTGGATATGAGTAATCATGTGCTCTGATTGGCTGCTCTACTACTAGGCTATCAGCTCATATACCATGAGTAGAGAAAAACAAAATGGTGGATCGTGTTGCTGAACCAGCCGAGGACGAAATAAAAACTTTACTTGAAAACAACCCCCCCCCAAAAAAAGCAACAAAATATGGAATGAAAGTATTTGATGGGAAGAACGTATCTTTTTTTTTTTCCCAAAAAATTATTATGCCATTTTTCTCACATTGCTACGGTCATTTCGCCAGTTTTACATTCTAAACGGAAATGATTTTGTCAGACGTTTTGGATAAAGTTTTTATTTGTGGAATTTCCTAAAGATAAAAATGCTCTTTTTCTCAAAATCCAGTGAATGTGGATAGAATAAAACAGTTATTCCACGAAATCGAGTCGTACATGGCTTATAGCCGATGAGGTGCATAGCGTGGAATTTCATTGAATAATTGCTAATTATTCCAATTTTTTTTACAAATGTATGTAAATAATGCTTATCAAGAAAATGAAAAGGTTATTTTTTTAAACTAAATGAATATTTAAGTTGATAAAGAATAGGAAAATGAATGCTGCTTTTTTTTTTGGTAATATTTATTTTCAAAAACATTGTAGGGAAATCGAATAGTGAATTGGGGGACTCATTACATGCCTATATTCTAGGTTGGCTAATGCGTGTGTAGAGCTGAGAATGAAGCAGTGGTAGCTCAGTGGTTTAGACATTGGGCGTCTGATTAGAAGGTCATGAGTTGAAATCCCAACCCTGCCAAGCTGCCACCGTTGGGCCCTTGAGCAAAGCCCTTAACTCTCAACTGCTCTGTACAGTACTTGTATAAATGAAACAAATGTAAGACCACAAAGCCACACTCCATTTATTGTCAGTAATTATAGATATGGCCAGTGTGAAATGTGTTTAGTATCAGAATCCGGTCAGAGCTGAGTTTATTGCCAAGTACGTTCTCACACACAAGGAATTTGCTTTGGTATTCGGTGCTTACACAGTTAAGATAGAATAATTTAAAAACAGGCAAAAGTAGTTCTGTAAATAGAGTAAAAAAGAAGTAGCAATCTAAAATGTACAGTTTGACACATTTATTGCATTCTTGTCAGTCCAAATCTCCACAAATCAACACGTTTCTGTAGCACTTACAGTCGGAGGAAAATGTTTGTACACCCTTTGGAATTTTTTACATTTCTGCCTAAATTGGTCATAAAACATCGCCTGAACTCTCCAGCAATCTTAAGAATGAACAAACAGTGTCTGCTTGAACTAAAACCACTCAAACAATTACATGTTATCATATTTTTATTGGCCATAAAATGGAAATATTGACAGGATAGGGAGGCATAAGTAAGTACACCCTTAGCTAAGGCTCATCCAAGAGCTAATTAGACTAATTAGATGATTAAACAATTTGACTCAGGTGTGAGCCAACCTGATGTCCAATCACTGAGGTGTGTCGTAAGCTACCCACCCCACTGGAAAACCAGTTAAAAGGTGTGTTTTGATGAGAGGCATGTTCTGTGCATCATGCCTCGCTCAAAGGAGCTGTCTGAAGACTTAAGACACAAAATAATTGATTTGTATAAAGCTAAAAAGGGTTACAAAACCATCTCTAAGACCCTTGGTGTTCATGTGTCTACAATTAGAAAAATTGTGTATAAATGGAGACAATTTGGAACGGTTATTACTCTGCCAAGGAGTGGCTGCCCTGCGAAGATCACTCCAAAGGCACTGTGAGTCATCATCAATGAGGTAAAAAAGAATCCAAGAGTGTCCGCTGAAGACTTGAGGAAATCACTGAAACATGCAGACATCTCTGTGGACACATCTACTATAAGAAAGACACTGAACAAGAATGGGATTCATGGGAGAAGGCCACGGAGGAAGCCATTGCTGTCCAGAAAGAACATTTCTGCTCGTTTGGAGTTCGCGAAAAAGCATTTGGATGCTCCTCAGAGCCACTGGAAAAACATATTGTGGTCTGATGAAACCAAAGTTGAATTGTTTGGGGGGAACACACCACATCATGTGTGGAGGAAAGTCGGTACAGCACACCATCAGCAAAACCTCATCCCCGCCGTCAAGTATGGCGGCAGTAGCATCATGGTGTGGGGGTGCTTTGCTGCCTCTGGGCCTGGACAACTGGCTATAATCAATGGGAAAATGAATTCTCAATTATATCAAGATATTTTGCAGAAAAACCTGAGGCAATCTGTCAAAAAGTTGAAACTCAAGAGAGGATGGGTCCTGCAACAGGACAATGACCCTAAACACAGAAGCAGGTCGACATTAGAATGGTTTCAGAAGAACAAAATTCACGTTCTGGAATGGCCCAGTCAAAGCCCCGACCTCAATCCAATCGAGATGTTGTGGCATGACCTCAAGAAAGCCATCCATTCCAGGCATCCCAGGAATCTTGCTGAATTGCAACAGTTTTGCAAAGAGGAATGGTGCAAGATTTCTCCTGATCGTTGTGCCCGTCTAGTCTGCAACTACAGGAAACGTCTGGTTGAAGTTATTGCAGCCAGAGGAGGGTCAACCAGCTACTAAATCAAAGGGTGTACTTACTTATGCCTCCCTATCCTGTGAATAATTCCATCTTATGGTCAATAAAAATATGGTAAAACGCAAATGTTTGGGTGGTTTTAGTTCAAGCAGACACTGTTTGTTCATTCTTAAGATTGCTGGAGAGTTCAGATGATGTTTTATGACCAATTTAGGCAGAAATGTAAAACATTCCAAAGGGTGTACAAACATTTTCCTCCGACTGTACATCTGTGCTTGGGCTCAGTCTGTGCCTCACAGCTCACGTCTACGGAAACCCGTCACCAGCAGCCCCAAATACTCAGCGTGTTTGATTCACTTTCTATATTTATTTATTGATTCAGCATTGAATCACGTTTTCACGACAGTTAAAGCTGTACGGCCTTTCAATTTCATCAAATTTGGTCATTGTGATATATGTTTATTTCTGTAATATCTCACAAAGTCATTCTGTGGCTGGGAAGTTCTTTAATTTGAGGGGATTCCTGAGCAAATAATGTGCATGAAATCGCTCGCTTCACGCAGTCAGGCAGACAGAGGAAGTCCGTGTGCGCATGCGCAGGTTTACCACCTTCTTTTGGGTTTTATGGCAGCTGGCATCCACAGTGTTGCATTACTGCCATCTACAGGTTTATGTTGACCGTGCACTGACAGTTCCATCATTCTGTCGCTAAACGAACAGCTGATCACACCG